>NC_050464.1:30250119-30342619 GCF_903995425.1 Onychomys torridus
GTCTTTGTTTTCTTCCAAGATTTGGTCTAGGTCTGTATGTAGGTTGCTCAGTATTTGGACTGTATCAAAACAACCCAATGCTTTTATTTTTCATTTGTGAATTGTTATAGCTGTCATTAAAAGTAAAGTTAATATTGATCTTAAAGCCACAGCTATGTAAGTACATAGGTCAGATGCCATAGTAGGCATTTATATGATACAGAAAACAGGGATGTGTAAGTGTGGAGTATTCTACTCCCTCCCCACCCTCTTCATAAGTGGGTTCATATGTGTTACAGAGATCACAACCAGGGACTTTAAAAGATTGCATTTTGGATATTTATTTGATATGTATTTGATAGTGTAATAATTCCTCTAGAGGAAGTTTATTAATAGTACCTCTTAATATGCTCAGCTAATTAAGGGGATAACAGGTAATAAAGATGCTCTTGAAGCATGTTTGAAAGGTATGTGTATTTAAAAAGAGACACATTTAGCAAAAACTAGTAAAAATTGTATGTTGTTGTCGGGTGGTGGTGGTGCACACCTTTAATTCCAGCACTCAGAAGCAGAGGCAGGTGAATCTCTGGGAGTTTGAAGCCAGTCTAGTCTACAAAACAAGTTCCAGGATAGCTAAGGCTGTTAAACAGAGAAACCTTGTCTCGAAAAACATATATATGTAGAGAAAGAGAGAATGTTGTCTTTCTGAATGAAAAGTTTTAGAATGAATAATTTATAGATTTATAGCATATGATCAGTCAAAAATATTAATTTTCTGATATTTTTAAAATGTACTATGGTGTGTGTGTGTGTGTGGTGCTAGAAATCAAACCTAGGATCATTTAAAAAATTATTTATCTGGGTTGGGGATTTAGCTCAGTGGTAGAGCGCTTGCCTAGCAAGCGCACAGCCCTGGGTTCGATCCTCAGCTCCAAAAATTAAAAAAAAAAATTATTTATCTTTATTTTATGTGCATCAGTGTTTTGCTTCCATGTGTGTCTGAGAGTGTCAGATTTTGGAGTTACGACAGTTGTGAGCCACCATGTGGGTGCTGGGAATTGAACCCGGGTCTTCTGGAAGAGCAGCCAGTAGTACTCTTAACCATTGAACCATCTCTCCAGTCCCTGAACTCAGGGTCTTAGGCATGTTAGGCCCATGTTCTCCCACTGAGCTACGCTTCCAGACCTTAGACCACCGTTCATTTAAAAATCAGCGTGACAGCTCTGGCACTTTCCACTCATGTGACTGCTCTTCATTGCACACCTGTGAGGGTTGTGTCCTGTAGTGAGCCCGGGGATGAAGGTGCTCATAACAAGTGCAGTTCTTGCCCTCCTCTACTGGTGTTTCCTGGAGGGAGGCAGACGAGTAAGTACTCTGTTATTACGTGACCTCTACTCGGATAGACAAGGGGCCAGAGCAGGCTTCACTGGGAACAGTGGTAGCTATGCTGAGACTGTTGGAGTGCATCTGTTACCCAGGTTAGCAGGGAAGGCGTCATGAATGTCCTCAGAGGGAATGAGATAGGTGACCTGCAGGTGGGAGCCAAGGCTGTTCCGGGGTCAACACAGCTGGAGTTGAGACTGTGAGAAAGAAAGTAGCCAGAGGTGGAGCCGGAGAAGTATTTAGTGAGCACACCATGCAGATCTTGTTTTTTATATGCTGTATGGACTGTAAGAATGTGCAGGATTGGGTTTTGTTTTTGAGACAAGGCCTTGATAGGTAGCCCATGCTGACCTCACACCCTTGATCATTCTACCTCAGCCTTCCAAGGCCTAGAATTACATTCATGTGCCAATGTGACTGCTTTTTTAAACATTAATTTATTAATTTATTTTTTGGTTTTTGAGACAAGGTTTCTCTGTGTAGCTTTGGTTCCTGTCCTGGATCTTGCTCTGTAGACCAGGCTAGCCTGAACTCACAGAGATCCACCTGCTTCTGCCTCCCAAGTGCTGGCATTAAAGACATGTGCCACCACCCAGTGTGACTGCTTTTTAAAAACATGCTTTTAGCCAGGCAGTGGTGGCACACACCTTTAATCCCAGCACTCGGGAGGCAGAGGCAGGCGGATCTCTGTGAGTTCGGGGCCAGCCTGGTCTACAGAGCAAGATCCAGGACAGGAACCAAAGCTACACAGAGAAACCCTGTCTCGAAAAACCAAAACCAAAAACAAACAAACAAACAAAAAAAATCCAAGCATATTTTTAATGTTGTTCTTGTAAAGATTGAAGTGATTGCTACAAGCCAGTGGGCAGCTTGATGACGAGGACACTAGACGTAGTCATAACTGGTAACCTGCTGACCTCCTCTTTCAGTATGAAGAGCTGATGGAAGCCTTTAAAACTCTGCATAAAGAATGTGAGCAGCTCAAAACATCTGGATTTTCTACAGCAGAAATAAGAAGGGTAAAGGACTATCCATTTGGGCTTGACTAACACTGTGTTCAGATGGTTTGATTTTGGTCAACTCAGCATGAGTTTTAACTGTGGAAACTAGTGATGGTAACTGTCTGCTTTTGTGAGACCTTTAATATTGGTGCGTATATGTGTTGGTGGTGTAGACATATAAATCTATGTGTGTGCATGTAGAGGTCAAAGGACATCTGGAGTCTTCCTTTGCTTTCTACATTATTTTTGAGGCAGAATCTCTCACTGAACCCAAAACTTAGTCAGAACCTGTCTGACTGGCCAGCCATATCCGTCTGTCTCCAGCCCCAGCCCTGGAATTACAGGCACACTCAGCCATGTCCAGCTTTTCCTTTGTAGTTCTTCACTGAAGTTCTTTACTACTCTTTACTGAAGAAATCAGTGAGGGCAATGAGTTCATGTTTCATGTTGACATCTTGCAGGGATTTAGAAGTACTTCATTTTGAATCTTTATTTGGTGTGTATTCCATATATGATTTAGAAAATGCAGAGAAGAACAAAGAAGAAAAAGTTGCATTGTGTGTACACAAGAGCATGCAGTACATGACTACCCCACCTTGCTTTCTTCATGAAGGCTAGAAGACGACTTCAGGTGTCATCCTTAGGATACCATCCTCCTCCTTAGAGATGGGGCTTCTCATTGGCCTGAAGCTCATCAACTAACTGAGACTGTCTGCCAGCAAGGCTCAGAGAACCTCTTGTTTCCACCTCCCTAGTGCTGGGTTCCAAGTATGTGCTACCATGCTCACTTGTGTAGGTGCTGGAGCGTGAGACTGAGTTCAGGCCCTGGCTCTTGTTCCCTGGGCAAGCGTTACCAACTGAGCCACTCCCACAGGCTCAGCGCTTTTTTCAGACTTGTTTTTATTTTAAAATACGTGTCCACGTGTGTCTGTGTGGGAGAATGTGCATGTAAGTGCAGGTGCCTGCAGAGCCCAGAGAAGGATGTTAGATCCCCCCAGAGCTGGAGTTACAAGCTGTTAAGAGCGGCCTAACATGGATGCTGGGAACTGAACTCAGGCATACATGCTATTAACCACAGATCATCTCTCCTGCCCCTTGCTGCTTTTTAATTATACATTGTGAGTGTATTTTCATTGTTATCTTTCTACAAAATTATAGCAATGGCCAAAGTTATTGTATATTAATCATATTTAGGTTTTGGCTTCATTTTTTGCTATTATAAATAATACTCTGATTATCAACGTAATTTCTGTATGGCTGTGATAGTTTCTTTGCAGTATTTTTTAGATACAGAATTGCTTATTAACCCATATAAATTATTTTAGGGCTTTTAATGCATGTTCTCCAGAAAATACCTTTACATTCTGCCTAGGCATTCAGGTCCTTCCCTTAAAGCCTTGCTATTCTGACTTGCATGAATCTTGTATTTTTAGAATTCCCGAGTTAGGAGTGCTATCTTTATATTCTCATTAAATCAGGGACATCAAAGTTTCTTCCTCAGGGAAGCCATCCCTGACTCCCTTAAATAGATCACGTTCCCTAGTTCTTTCCTGTTATGGCATTCATTGCCCTTTAATTGCCTTAATGCCTGCCTTTCTAAATGTGTGAAGCCCTGAGAAGGCAAGGGCTGTGCCTGTGCATCTTCACCACTGTATCCCCAGTGCCTAGACAGTGTTTGGTGTCAGCAGGCCCTCAGGAGGAGGTGGTTGATTAGAAATGGAAGGGGAGCTCAGCTCTGGCAGATAAGAAGGACCAGTGAGAGATCCTCCACTGTGTCCTGTGAATGAATTGCAGTGATGACTCAGAGAATACAGAGTCTGACTTTAATTTCATTCATTATTAATAAATAGTCTGGAACCTCTTCTCTGTAGTCGATTTAGAAAACATGGTTTAAGAAGAAATAGAACAGAACGCACTCACATCACACACTCTTGAAGTACCTACTGTTGACAGTTTTCCTTGGGATTGAGCTATATATAACTAACTATTGTGATTGCTTCCTTCAAGGAATGTCATTTCATAACTTTTCTCATGTCATTAAACACTCTTTGGCACCATTTTAATGACTTTCTTTTTGTTGCCTTGTAGTTAATCATTGTCAGACATTTAGATGCTTTCAAAGTTGAGCTTCACTGGCATTAGGAGAATCGTTAGAGAAAAGTAGGACTTTAAGTGAACATTTGTGTTACGTGTGTGTGTGTGTGTGTGTGTGTGTGTGTGTGTGTGTGTGTGTGTGTACCACAGTGTACATGTGGAGGGAGGTCAGAGGACAACTTATGGGAGTTACTACTTCCTTCTACCATGGAGGTCCTGGAATTGATCTCAGGTTTTCAGGCTTGGCACCAGGTGCCCTTACCCACTGAGCCTTCTTGCTGGCCTTAGTGAACATTTTATTAGAACACCTCAAGTGCAGAGGTCCTGGCCTGAAGGGATGCATGTTTATTTTATGACTTCTTGCATTATTCTTTAACACAACACTATCAGTAGTGAAGACGAGTGTCCATTTCCTGAAACCCTACCAGTAATGGCCACCATTGTTTAAATTACCTATTATATTATTACGTAGATTTTTGGTTTTTTGTTTGTTCATTTAGGAAGGATATTTGTTTGTTTCTCTGTTTTCATTACAAGCTATTGTAGAGATGATTTAAAAGAAGGTAGTTTATTTTTAAATTTTTTTCAGAGGAAAAATTGGTGAATTAACAAAACCATACATATTTTTACATCTTAAGAACACCACATGGGGGGTTGGAGATTTAGCTTAGTGGTAGTCCCTGGGTTTGGTCCTCAGCTCTGGGGAAAAAAAAAAAAAGAACTCCACATGGCCCAGGCATGATGGCACACACCTTTAATCCTAGCACTTGGAAGGCAGAAACAGATGAATCTCTTGAGTTTGATGCCAGCCTGGTCTACAGAGTGAGTTCCAAGACATTCAGGGCTATCTAGGAAGACCTTGTCTCAAAAATAAAGCAAACAAAAGCCCACAATAACCTTAAAAGTCATCTGGATAGGAAATCAGCAGGATATAGGGTTTGGTATTTAACACAGCCATTGGGATGCCAGCAAGCTATTCATGTATTTAGGCCTGCATGCATTTCATTATGGAAACTGTTTGGAGAGTCATGTAGCCATATTTGGAATCAGAACACGATTGTGCTGGCTGGCAGCTTTACCTTGCTGTGCTATAACCTGCTTTAGTTGCTTTTCTAGATGAATGCCAAGCTGCCAAAAAACTTCTCTTGCATAAAGAAGCCTGGGGGGAATGAAAATGCCCTTAAATCCAAAGAGGACCTTTGTTACTTGCTGCTCCGGTTATGATGGGAGGGTATATGGCAGGGCTTGTGCACAGCTCACCTCAATCCTGTAGATTGAGAGCCATTTTAATGCCTCTCTACTACTTTTTAGGACATCAGCGCGATGGAAGAAGAGAAAGACCAACTCATGAAGAGAGTTGAACGTTTGAAGAAAAGGGTAAGTCGAGAATTAGCCCAGGAGACTTCAGCCCAGGAGTCCTGAGGACTGGCAGAGATTTAGGAATGCAAATAAAGATTAAGCCAGGCATGGGTATTCAGTGGAGGATGGACTCAAGTAACACTGGGGGAAAGGGAATCTCCAGGCAGTAGCCCAAAACTTTCAAGGACCTGGAGTTGGAAGCTTGGCTGTCGTCTCTGGGGAGTACTGTTTACCAAAAGGAAATGATAAGTGAATGTTGGAGTCACATGGCCTGCTAATGCCTTTCTCAAATGTGACAGTAGCATGCACTACTTATTTCCTTACTGTAGGTGGAGACGGTTCAGAATCATCAGCGGATGCTTAAAATAGCAAGACAGCTTCGGGTCGAGAAGGAGAGAGAAGAGTTTCTTGCACAACAGAAACAGGAACAAAAGAATCAGGTATCCACAGAATATTTATGCTCAGGATCACAGAAGTAGCTCCTCTTGGTAATTAAAAAATATATATGAAAAATAAGTCATGGAATTTCATTTCCCTTTGGCAGCATGAGGGACCTACTCTTTTTCTGTAGGACTGGTTGTGTGTGTGAGTGTGTGTGTGTGTGTGTGTGTGTGTGTGTGTGTGTGTGTGTGTGTGTTTTGTTGGGAATCAGACCAGGGGCCTTGCTCATGCTGCACATGTACTGTATGACTGAGCTTTATCCCCAGTCAAGACTATTTTTTTTTCTTTCTTTTCATTTTTTTTTCCTTTTTGCAGTATTTGAGGATTGAATCTAAGGCACATGCTAGACAAGCACTCTACAACTGAGCTGCATCTCCAGATTTCTTTTTACTTTTTATTTTGAGACATGGTTTGCTTCTTTGCCATTGAAATAAGATGTCTAGGGTCCTGTGATCAGTGAAACCAAAAGAACATTCTTACTCCCTTAGATGTAGGGTGCCCTATAAAGATTCTGTTCCATTAACAGCTAATCTTTTTTTTTTTTTTTTCTGGAGCTGAGGACCGAACCCAGGGCCTTGTGCTTGATAGGCAAGTGCTCTACCACTGAGCTAAATCCCCAACCCCTAACAGCTAATCTTACTGCCACACAGTAAAATGATCCTCTGCTCTGTAGGAACTACATGAGCCAACTGCAGTCCAAAACACAGTACTTACACACAATGGAGCCCCAAATAAGGTGTTGCTGCTGTTGACAATGTCACAAAATACTCATAATTAAAAATAGTCTGGGGCCTCAGAATCGCCCCCCATACTGCCATGTGTTTAAATTTCACCTTAAAGAAGAAATTATTTGGCTTGAAAGTATTACTTTAATTTATTAAAAATCTGTCTTAAACTTTAAAAACATATTTCAGATCGGTGCCATTTCTAAATGGCCAGTTGAAGCTGGCGGCTGAGCTGTTTAGCTCCGTGGAGCTTGACTTGGCGCCACAGCAGCAGTGAGCTCCATTTCCCGAGCCTCAAATGGTTATTCACTGTCAGTTTCTGATGCTGAGGCTTTACTGAGAATGTTCCTATTTCCTTGGGTTAGGAAACCTTGTTACCCAAGGAAAGGTTGCTGCATGTATCTCTCCAATGAATAGTATTCATTCATTCATTCATTCATTCATTCATTCATTCATTCATGGAGGCAGGGTCTTTCTATGTAGTCCTGGCTGTCCTGGAGCTGACTATGTAGACTGGCCTTGAACTCACAGAGATCTTCCTGCCTCTGTATCCCAAGTGCTGGGATTAAAAGCAAATGCCACACCAGCCACAAAGATCTTTCTTTAATCACTAACTGAAACAGTAACTAAAGAAAAATGTTCTGGAAGCATGTTTTATATTTTGCATGAGGGACTAGGTAGATGGTTCAGTAGATAGGAACACCTGCTGCTCTTGCAGAAGATCTGTGTTTGGTTCCCAGTGCCCACATAGGATGGCTCACAACTTCCTATAACTAATTTCATGGGCTCTGACACCACACCCTCTTCTGACCCATGGGCACCTGCATACACTCAGGCACATACACACTCACACATAAAGTAAATAAAAATGTAAATTTACATAAATATATATTGAGGAAGCTAATTACATTTTTGGTTTAGTGGACTTGCTTTCTTAGTGTCTAGCTGTTTCTTCCGTAGTGTAGGAACCCCATGTATCCCCATTGCTTGTCTGTGTGGGCGTCGTTTCACTAGACTGAGCAAGTAGTAAGTGAAATTGTTGTTCGCAGCTGTTCCACGCGGTGCAGAGATTGCAAAGAGTGCAAAACCAGCTGAAAAGTATGCGGCATGCTGCAGCGGACGCCAAACCTGAAAGTACGTGAAGGCCTTCCATGATGCAGATGGGTAGAAAGTGGTCGTTTACTCCAGGGCACGCCTTCAGACGACTGGTGGGAATTCATTATCTCAGCACTTTGGAGCCTTCTTTCCTACCCGGGTCAATGGGAGTCCTGATAACAACATTTTTCTATGTCCTATGTCCCGTCAAGGGGTGAAAGTAATGTTAACTGGGAAAGTGGGCTCTTCCCTGTGTGCTTAGGATGGGTGTTCTGAAAAAGTTGGATGGAAAAAACGTGAATCCTTGTCAAAAGTTATAAAGAAAAAGAATCAAATACTGGACTTTAATCTGAATGTTTTCTATGGCTTGGTTTCTAGAATAACAGGTTAATAATGTGGGTGTCCCTGGCTGAGTTCTATGTAGCTTTGCACAGGTGATGAACTGTTCTCATAACCCACTTAAATCCATCCCAGGCATTTTGAAAGTATTCTTGAATGCCAGAAAGGAGATTGCCCAAGCAAAAAAACAATATAAAGTTCTTATTTGTGTTAGAGAAATATTACAATATAAATATCTAGCTAAGGGAGGGATAGTAAACTGTAGATAGTACATGATTCATAGAATGATAATAATAAAATAACAGACAATTACAAGTGGTGGCAAAGATGTACAGAAATTAGGACCTCATATTTGTTTCTGGAAATATAAAAGGATATAATTGCTTTGTAAAACAATTTAGAAATTCTTCAAAATGCTAAAAATTGTCACCAATGACCACCTATTTCTTTCTTCTCAACATTTATTTGTAAAGGACGCATGTGCCACAGTATGAGCATGGCGGTCAGAAGACAGCTTGTGGAGTTGGTTCTCCCCTTCTATCATATGAGTGCTAGAGATCAAACTCGGGTCGCCAGACCTGGAAGCAATCACCTTTGCTTGATGAGCTAGCTCACCAACTCCTGAACTACCCTTTCTAGTCTTAGGCATGTAGTTAAGCGTTCGAAAACATCTATTCATACAAAAACTTGAACATACATGTCCCTAGTAGCATTATTTGTGATAAGCAAAAGAGTTGAAGCAACCACATGTTCCTAAAGTGATACACAGACTAACAAATATGGCATATCTGTACATTGGAATATCATTCTGCCACCAAAGTGGATGAAGTGCTAGTACCTATTTATGACATACAGGAACCTCAAAACATATCTGTAAGAAACTCGCCATAAAGGACCACATATTGTACAGTACTATTTATACGAAATATCTAAAATAAGAAAATTCGAGGCCAGCCTGGTCTATAGAGTGAGTTCCAAGGCAGGCAGGGACTATATAGAGACAACTGTCTCAAAAAAACGAACAGCAAAAAAAAAAAAAAAAGAAAGAAAGAAAGTGTAGAGGACCTGGGTAGATTTCATTTGACTCACTGCTGTCTTAAATACTTAGAAGGCAGAGTCGAAAACTGAGAGATCTGATTCTGCAACGGTCTCTTGTGTGTAGTTTGTGATTGGGAATTAGGTTACAAAGTTAAAATGATCATAACATCACTTTTACTATAATTATCTAAATATTCTTCTATGTAAATTGTGATTTCTCCTCATACTAATTGACCTGGAAAGATTTCGGTGATCTTTTATTGTACTGTATAGATGCTGCATAAAGAGCTTTAACACACAGCCCCACTGCCCATGCCTTACCCCTATAGCAGAGTGCAGAGTATCATAGCACTTGTGCTTTTGAACTAAACTTTCTTCTTCCTTTCTTTTTCTTTCTCCCCCTCTTCCCCCCTTCCTCTTCTTTTTGGTTTTTCAAGACAGGGATTCTCTGTATGTCTGGCTGGAACTAAACTTTCATTTACTTTGTTTTTTTTAAAGGTTTAATGAAGAGGCTAGAGGAGGAGATAAAGTTTAATTCCTATATGGTCACTGAAAAATTTCCAAAAGAATTAGAAAGCAAGAAGAAGGAATTACATTTTTTACAAAAAGTGGTTTCTGAGCCAGCTATGGGCCAATCTGACCTCCTCGAACTGGAGTCGAAAGTAAGTGACCGTCACCTTCCAGTTCCCAGCTCTGTGTCCTGTGAAGAGTAGCACTTGCATGGTTCCTACTCATGACTCCAGAGCTAGCCTGGCCTAAGAGCTGACAGCTCTGCTGATGAGTTGTCCTTGTGAAAATTCTAGAATGTCGTGTTCTTACTTCAGAATAACCATAATAGAATATCAGATTTTGGTTTAGTTTTAATAGGGAAGTTTTATATTTAAAGCTTTTCATGTGTGCTTTGACTAGACTTTATTTCAGTGCTCACTGACTCTAGTAACGTATTACAACATTTTGTTCCCTTTAAATAAAACACTGCTCATCTGTACATTTTTAAAACTTATGAAAATTGATTGAAAGGTTTTTATTTGCTGGTTCCTTAATTTATTTAACAGTCTCTATAATTAAATGTCTAATTCTAACCATATTGCTCTTTTAATTTACTTAGACAACATAGACGTCCAAGTCAGATGTGGCTTAAAATTGAGGTCACAGGTTAAAGGAGAGACTCTGTCTTTGGAAGGATGGATACACTGGAAGCCATGTTTTATTTTGTTTCCTTGTTGAGAGGCTGGTTTCAGTCGGTTTTATTACTTTAGAAAGGGTTAGTGATCAGTGTAAATAACACCTATCAAAGGCCACAGACCCTTAGGATAGTAGGAGTTTTGGATGTTCCAGGTCAGCTTTCAGCTGGGTTCATGAACTCCCTGTACTCTGCCTTTGGGGAATGTCTGTCTGGATTTACAGGGTAACTTCAGTTTGTAGACTGTACCTTCCACATAACAATGTAAGAATAGTTCCTATAAATACTTCAGGATCATGTAGGCATGTCGGATTCAGTCTGTAGATGTAATCAAATTGTACAAATATTGCTATTAAATTTAAATTGTTTCTGAAAGTGCTCATAAAAGTCCACTCCTTCAGTCATTGGAGCTCTGCTCCTCATGACTTCAGAAATGGTGAGAACTGTAAACTCAAGCTGAGTGTGGCCTGGTGTCACTACTCAGTTCACTAGTTTACATGATCACGGGGAGGGCTGTATGCTTGTCTGTGTGTTTGATTGGTCAGTCGGTTTTTTTGAGAGAATTCCACTGTATAGCAGAATCTGACTTTGAAATATCTATCTCCTGCCCCCAACCTAGTGCTGGAGTTTGGGGTGTGCATTACCACTCCTGGCTCTCACGGGGAGAGTTTTAACATGTCTCACTTTTATCCTCTTTTAGGTCAATGAAGTAAACACGGAGATCAACCAGTTGATTGAGAAGAAAATGATGAGAAATGAGCCGATTGAAGGCAAGCTCTCGCTGTATCGGCAGCAGGTAGGGCCTGTCTTGGCGCATTTACCTAAGCCTGTAGCTTGTGGGGAAGGCCGAGCTGTCTGTAAGATGAGGAGGAAATACAGAACAAAGGTTTTCTGTCATCACTAACCTCCACGTTATCACAGAGAAGTAGCAGAGACTCCAGGAGGGCAACAGTGTGCCCGTTTCTGTGAATGTGCAATTCTGTCTTCTAAACGACACGTTCATGTGAGGTGGTGTGAGTCAAAACATACAGACACTCTCAGATTAAAGTACTGATTTGTTAACTGTAACTTGGCTGTCCATTTTTCAAGAGATGTAGTTATATGATATGCAGCTTCCAACTTTCAAATTCTTCTGCTTCTTGACTGTTGGAGTTAACTAATAGCTTCAACACTGTTGGATATAGGGAGATTCTGGGCACTTTGATCTGGAGGGATACTCATGTTTCTCCATTCTGTGAGATCCAGGCTTGGGCTGAAGTTTCTGTTTCTATTACCCGCCTACACCACAGATCCCAGAGTTCAGTTCCCAGCACCCACATAGCAACTGACAACCTCCTGTAACTCCCATTTCAATGCCCTCTTCTGACCTCCATGAGCTTATGTACACACGTGGTGCCATGCAAACACTGAGACATACACACATATGCATAACAAATATTTTTTAAAATATTTTTTAAATGTATCATATGTAGCAGATATTTTGGCTTTTCGTTTTTAAAATATTGGTATTGACTTTAGTGAGCTGAACTGCCTTGTAGTTCTGAAAATAGATATTCTTATTTTTTTCCAGTGGGTGGAAACCTACCATGCAGACAAACAATAGATGGGTCTTATTCTGTATACTTCCCTTAGAAGGTATTTTCATTGCCCTTCAGAGTTACTGAAGAAGGCTTGAATGTTTTCACTATTGCAGATTTGGATTTTTAGTGGTTTTTTTTTTTTTTTTTTTGAGCTGAGGATTGAACCCAGGGCCTTGTGCTTGCTAAGCAAGTGCTCTACCACTGAGCTAAATCCCCAACCCCGTTTTTTTTTTCCCCCAGGGCATTTGTCTTTCAAAATGTTTTGAGTTTGAGAATACACATTTTACTCATGATAAATACTAACTGATGAGAATGGACAGCAGAACTAATACTGACAATTTACACTGATGGAAATCCAAAGACTAGATCATTTCACAAGATAACAGGAAACTGAATGTAGTTCTTGTTTTAATTTCATATTAAATATTCAACTAGGCATCCATCATTTCTCGTAAAAAAGAAGCCAAAGCCGAGGAACTTCAGGAGACCAAGGAGAAATTAGCCAGCCTAGAGAGAGAAGTGTCAGTGAAGACCAACCAGACCCGGGAATTTGATGGTGCTGAGGTTCTGAAGGGAGACGAGGTGAGTTAAGACATCTCATGGATCAATGTTGGCAGTGAGGTTTTGTTTGAAATCACTGATGTGTTTAGTTTTCTTAAGTGTGTGTTGATGAGAAGTTAGTCTCATTTTGTAAAACTTACTGAAAGCTGGAGTATTAAATATTAAGCCCGGGAGGCAGAGGCAGGCAGATCTCTGTGAGTTTGAGGCCAGCCTGGGCTACAGAGCGAGATCCAGGACAGCCACCAAAACTACACAGAGAAACCTTGTCTCAAAACCACAAAAAAAAAAAAAAAAAAAAAAAGCAAAGCGAAACTAGTAGAATCAAATAGGTAATAAAGCTTGATCTTTGTTGATAAATGTATTTCCATAAAAACTAAGAAAATCGCACTAAATTACTCTGTCAGTGGTACGTGTTTGACTAGCACCTGTCAAAATGACCTCATCTGACATGCTTACAAGTTTTAAAATACTGCATTTCTATATTCTTTAAGTTTTGAGCAATGCTCCAATAGTTGCATTTATTGCATCAGACTCATAAGTTATTGGGTCAAATAATACTGATTCCTGATGGCTGAACTCAAGCAGCAAAAAAATTTGTTCTTCATCGTTTTTCCTCAATTTAACTCAAGAGCCACTGAAGGGTCAAGGCAGACATCTTTGATGAAGGTGTGGCTGAAGCCCGGAGTCCTGTCTCAGCCCAGTGCTTTCTTACTCTGCAGTCACGTGACAGGCCACACCTGGCTTCCCACACCATGCCTGTGCTCTTCCCTCTCGAACAGGCTGTTGCATTTCATCTCAGCTCCTGCTCCTCACCACAGGCTGCTCATGTCCAGACCGCATGCTGGACGTGGAGAAGTTCTTGAGTTCATACTGTGAAAAACTGGCAGTGTCCCTGCACCGTGCCAAACACTGGACTGTTCCCTGCTGCAGATGTTTCCTCTAGTGCTGTGGCTTTAGTCTGAAGGGCAGGTAGTGACTTTGAGAAGGCAATGTTTGGCTGAAAAAATTCCCTTTGAGAGTCAGATGTGAGGCTCGTGCCTATCATCACGGCACTCACTGGGGGCTCCCAGGCAGCAGGAATGATGGAACTCTTAGGCTAAGCCTAGGCTACAGTATCTCAAAACAACAACCACCCCAAAATAATTCCAAAACTAAATTTCTTTGGCTTTTAGCATCTACTTCCAGAGGGCTATCAGACACAGCATATTTTAGATGATACTTGGAAGCTGAGCGTGTGCTTCATGGCATCTTTGATGTTCAAGAAACAAAAAAGGTTAATTACACAGCAGTTTTGCTTACAGGGCCCATACTGCTTTCTAGCGTTTTTTTTTTTTTTTTTTTGTCTAAGTGAAGGCCCAGTAACAGGAGAGTCTTAACTGCTGTGATCACAGTGCCGTGAATCATGCCTTGAATTCTCTCATGCAAATGTGTAGGGAAAGAGCCCAGTGACAAACTGTGATCCTTTCATTTTGAGACATCATGTTATGTTGAGGTAGCTTATGGCAGATCAAGAATATTTTTAAGTAGAAAAGATAGCTTTGGAAATGCTATGGTCCACTTAATTTTTGCATTGTCTGATCAAAACTAGAACAAATCAAGTAAATTATTTGGCAATTACCTAAAAGAACAGAAGGTATTGGGGAACATTATGCATAATTTTTATAAAGAACAAATCTTGGTAGACCAATTTTATTTTCAACTTTGATAGAGTGATAGGCCATATGGGCAAAAAGAAGGAAGTTTGTTCTACTTAAAATTATGTAAGATAGTTGGCCTTCACTGAAGTTTCTTATTTGGTATCAAGTGGTAGTCACCCCCCACAACACACCTCATATTTAAAATTTCATCTGTCAAAGCACTTGTGAGAAGGTGTTAAGAAATAGTAGTATGCCAGGCGTGGTTGCACAAGTCTTTAATCCCAGCACTTGGGAGGCAGAGGCAGGTGGATCTCTGTGCATTCGAGGCCAGCCTGGTCTACAGATTGAGTTCAAGGGCAGTCAGGGCTACACAGAGAAACTCTGTCTCTCAAAAAAAAAAAAAAAAAAAGAAGGAGAAGAAGAAGAAGAAGAAGAAGAAGGAGAAGGAGAAGATGATGAAGAAGAAGAAATAGTGGCACAAAGCTGGGTGGTGGCTGGCTCATGTCTGTAATCACAGCACTCAGGAGTTTGGGGGGGGGGATAGCCAAAAGTTTGAGGCCAGCCTGGGCTACATAGTGCCAGGCCAGATGGGACTACATGGTCTCTGTCTTAGAGAGACAGAGAAAGAGTGTGTTTGTAAAGAGTACCATGACTGAACCACATGCAGAGTGAAGAAGCGGGGCTGACATTTTTGAGAACTTCTCATGCAGAGCTCTGTGCTAGATGTTTTACACATAACTTGTTTTCTTATTATAAGAACATTATTATCATTTTTACTGTACAGTTTAATGACACTCAGGGAAATGATAGCATTGCACAGCTAAGACTTGTGCAAAGTAGTTCTGTGTTTCTGTTTACCTTGAATGGATTCATTGACTCGTCTGAGGAGTTTTCATCTGCAAAATGAAGATGATTATCTCTAGAGAAAGCACATTAAATAATTGATATCAAAGCTTCTGACAACTCACAGGTGCAGTTACCACATAGCATGTGGAGTAATCATTCCGTAGAGTGCTGAAGCATTTACTTATGTTGTTCTATTATTAAATAAAATTCAGGAATCAGATATCAGGATAAAAACCTGGTTGATCAGAGAAACAGCAGAGAAGCAGCCAGTGAGTTCCTCTCTCTCTCTCTTCCCTGATCCAAAAGGGCCCACAAATGTTTCCAAGCCCCTCCCTACTACTTCCTGTGTCTCTCTATTTGTATCCTGGGTCCTCTAACACATGTATGGCTAATTCTGGTCAGCTAGTCACTAACTCTGCCCTCTGATTCAAAGTAAACTTTATTGTCTGTCTTGGAGTGTCAGTGTGAACAAATGTCCCACAACATTTCCCCTTTTTTGTCTAAATAAAAAGGAAAGGTTTTGGGGTTGGGAATTTAGCTCAGTGGTAGAGCACTTGTCTAGCAAGTGCAAGGCCCTGGGTTTGAGCCTCAGCTCAAAAAAAAAAAAAAAAAAAAGGAAAGGTTTTAACTTTAACAAAGTAAAACTATATACAATAAGAACAATTATCAAGTAAGAATTACATTCACAATATCCAGCCAGTCCATTTGTATTTGGCAAATTTGGAGAAAATACTTCATTATCTATCCTGTCTTAGTGAGTACAAAGTTTTGTACCTAATTTACTTTCTATCATAACTTGTATTATCAACCTAGAAATATCTTGAAATATCTTTTTAGAAGACCTTAAAACATTTTCTTAGATTATGACTTAAGCATTTATGTCTCTCAATCTTATACACTTTACATCACTTTTGTGAGTTTCTTTTCTAAATTTGGTAACAAGGAAAATTGTAACTATAACTATCTAGTCTTTAACCCATCAGACCAGAGAAAGATATAATATTACCTGAGTAAACAGGAAGTGCCAAGCAAACAACTTCCCAAACTGTAGAAATGTCAGAGACATCTGGCTACCTGGAAAGTCATCCAAGGTTCCTCTGCAACACTGGGGCATTCAGCCTACAGGCCTAGAATATTTGACACTTTTATTTGAAGCAGGAATTTCGAAGGACTGTCCTACCTTGTCTTGGCAAAGTCTGGCAGTTGCCTTCTTCTGTGTCACACTTGTCCAATTTGGACAGCATAGTGTCAGCAGTCAAGGCAAGGGCAGTTTCTTGCCCAGTGGCTAACTTTGCCACAATGAAAGCAAATTCTGTATGGGGGTTCTTTAATGCCTATCATCCCTTTTTGAAGTAAATTAGTGCCGCCAGGAACAAATGTGTCTCACTGTCATGAAAAGCCTTATGTTATTAAAACATCTTAAATGCCATATTCTGTAGGTCTCTGAAGTGTTTGAAGACCACCAGTCTATCTAAAATATATCTCCATTTGACTTTGAAAACATACCTCACATGGGTACAAATTAGATTGATATAGATAACTACTAACCTGCATTTTTTAATTTATTATTCTAAATAGTTTGTAATAATAATTTTTTTTTTTTTGGTTTTTCAAGACAGGCTTTCTCTGTAGCTTTGGAGCCTGTTCTGGACTAGTTCTGTAGACTAGGCTGGCCTTGAACTCACAGAGATCCACCTGCCTCTGCCTCCCGAGTGCTGGGATTACAGGCGTGTGCCACCACCGCCTAGCCATGTAATAATAATTTTTTAAAAATTTATTATGTATACAGAAGAGGGCTAGATCTCATTACAGATGGTTGTGAGCCACCATGTGGTTGCTGGAGATTGAACTCAGGACCTCTGGAAGAGTAGTCAGTGCTCTTAACCTCTGAGCCATCTCTCCAGCGTAATAATAATTTTTAAGGACTAGAACTTTAAATTACTTTGTTAAATGAGCTGCATAGTACAATACCTTAAACAAGAATACAAATATACACAGTATATCAAAACAACCTTAAGTTTGTATCAATATACAAAAATCAATACCAGTGTAAAACATGAGACTACTAGTTGATTTTTGTAGTTTAAAAGTAAATTCAGTAATCCATCCTTTTATCCTATCATTCCTATATCTGTCCTTTTGCTTTTCAGAACAAGATCCCTGAATTTAATCTCCTTTGCTTAGTTTCCTTCCTGACTATAACCAATAACTTGCAAGCAACCACTGAATGACCAAAAACCACCTACCCCACCTCTTTGGAATGTGGGTTTCATGTTCTTTTTTTTTTTTTGATTTTTGGTTTTTGGTTTTTGGAGACAGGGTTTCTCTGTGTAGCTTTGGAGCCTGTCCTGGATCTCGCTCTGTAGACCAGGCTGGCCTCAAACTCACAGAGATCCGCCTGCCTCTGCCTCCCGAGTGCTGGGATTAAAGGCATGTGCCACCACTGCCCAGCGGGTGTCATGTTTTTAAAATTACTTTCTGTTGTCTGTGGGTGATGGCATCTTTAGGAGACCCTGAAAATTTTGAGATAATGATCAAGTCCTGGAAGAAGTAGCTGTTGTCCTTTCTCCAGTGTGATGGGAATGTGCCCGGCTCTTCTGAAGTCCCAACTGGAGCCGTCTGTGAGGCAGACCATCTTATCTAGCCACTTTGAAGTTGTCCAAACCTGATCTTCGGGTGGTGTTTGTCAGTTTAGTGGCATTACCATCATCCAGGTGGATTCATTTTTTATTTATTTTTTAGTTTTTTTGAGACAGGGTTTCTCTGTGTAGTTTTGGTGCCTGTCCTGGATCTTACTCTGTAGACAGGCTGGCCTCAAACTCACAGAGATCTGCCTGGCTCTGCCTCCTGAGTGCTGGGAAAGTTTTAAAGAGTCAAAATAGAACCAAAGAATTGAGGTTGGTGGTAATAGAACAGCCCCTTAATTTTGGTTCTCTTCTTTCCCATATCAGGTGGCTCTTCTGACATGAGACAGAGATTTTAGATTTTTCTTTAACAAGCATGCTTGGGTTTAGAGAAGGAGAGAGCCACTCTCCAGCTCCAAAGCCAGCTTTAATTTTTAATTGAACCTGTTCTGCAAAAAAACCATTAGCATTCTATGTCTGTAGAGAACAGCAGAAACATTCAGGAAGATTTATCAAATTTTACCTTGTTGTAATAGGGCAAACAAATATCCCGCAACACAGTGCCACTACACATAGCATGTGAGTAGTCATCCCGTGGGGTACCACTACACATAGCATGTGAGTAGTCATCCCGTGGGGTACCACTACACATAGCATGTGAGTAGTCATTCTGTGTAGGTGCTGCTACATATGGGAGGAACATACAGTGTGCTGGAGAGGTTAAGAACACGGAGTCTGGGATTCGGTCCTTTGAGTACCCCTCATCAGCTGGACGGACAGCCTGGGGCAGATGTCCGCATCTCCTCACACTTAGCTGTAGGATGTGAATGTGCAGGACGTGTGGAATGATGAGAGAGAGCATAATGAACAGTCCTCAGCGTCTGAGGCTGGCGGCGTTAGCACCTGCGGAGTCCCTAGACCACCAGGGGCGCATGGCAAGCTCTAGTGGGGCTCCTGACACTCTTAGGGCTTTGTTGTCACTCAAGTGGAGAATTTGAAAGCTAGAACTGTACTTTACAGCTTAAACTTTGAAACCAGTGTTGCTCAGACTGGAGCTATTAGAAATACATATGAACCATTTTATACTTCTAAATAACCTAGATTCGGATGAAGTAAGGTAGTGCTGGGAAGAATTATTTTAGTTCACTGAGCAGTTAGCGTGTGCTCAGTCTTTGAAAACGTAGTTTTTGGTAATGGTTGTCCGCAGTGGGAATATACTTGTTATGGTATTCTTGTTAACACAGAATAAGAGACAGGTAGAAGATCAGTGAAGCACCCATGAGCATGGATGTGATGGTACCACGCCCAGCTAAAACTTTTTTATGTGTATGGGTGTTTTGTCTATGTACGTCTGTGTGCCATGCATGCCTGGTGTCTGTGGAGACCAGAGGAGTTGGAGTCCCTGGAGCTACAGAGACTGAACCCAGGTCCTCTGGAAGAATGGCCAGTGCTCTTAACTATAGAGCTGAGACATCTCCGAAGCCCCCTGAATAGATGCTTACAGCATGAAAACTGGACTGTTTGCTATCCCCAGTGCAACCCTTCCAGAACAACTGACAAGATGTCCTTAGATCATTTTAGGTCTGTCTCTAGAGATGGAAACAGAAATAGTGTTGTTCTGTGAGTCTGAGAAATCTGAGTAGCATTATACCTTGTTTATTGTGCACTTGCTTCTGGAAATATGTCTCGCAGATGTTTCCATGTCAGTACAGAAGAGAGGCCAAAGAATGTCCCAGAACACCTGTGTGTAGATTCTAAAAATAATAATTGCATGTGTTTCTGACACATTGTAATGGAGCTTTGTTTGTTCTAACAATGGAAACAGTTTTATCTGTTAATTCTTTGAATTTAAAAATTCCTTTATGGTGTTACCTTTTGGTTTTTCTCTATTCCTATAAAAATTTTTTATAATGTTTTATAATTTAGATTATATTCATCTGTTACTTTTTTTTTGGGGGGGGTGTTTCGAGACAGGGTTTCTCTGTGTAGCTTTGAGCCTTTCTTGGAACTCACTTAATAGACCAAGCTGGCCTCGAACTCACAGAGATCTGCCTGGCTCTGCCTCCCAAGTGCTGGGATTAAAGGTGTGTGCCACCACCACCCGGCTAGTCTTCTGTTACTTTTAAAGGTTTTGCATGGCTCAGGGTTTCTGGGGTATGTGTACAGTCTTTCATCAAGCTCAAAATTGTTGTTAGTGTTTTTCACACTCCAGCAAAGCAGCACCTGGAGTCTGAAGAAGTGCCTCAGCAGACAGTGGGGCGTGCTCTCATCCCCTCCTCTGCCTTCAGCTATCCCAGTTCGGGGTTTATCTGAGTGGTATACCAGGCTTTCAAGCAATGAGAATGAAATCCCACTGTTAAAAAAGATTTGAAAATTCTTTTTTTTTTTTCCGGAGCTGAGGACCAAACCCAGGGCTACCACTGAGCTAAATCCCCAACCCCTAAGATATGAAAACCAATGAATTAAAGAAGTGAGTTAAATAATCAATGAGTTAAAAATCAGTGAGTTAAATATGTGCCTCAAGGAACATATAAGGATTTCCCAGTGTGACTTTGCTAAATTTTATCACTTATAAGAGAAACCACATTTTAATTTGTAAGTGAGTTTGATATTAGATCCTAGTTCAGATCTTCATATGGAGGGCTGGAGAGATGGCTCAGTGATTAAGAGCATTGGCCGCTCTTGCAGAGGACCCAGGTTCAGTTCCCAGCACCCACACGGAGATGCTTTAACTCCAGGGAATCCAACACCTTCTTCTGGTCTCTGTGAACACCACACATGTGGTGCATAGACACATTCAGGCAGACAATCCACACATGAAATAAAAACAAGTTTAAATCTAAAAGAACTGTTTACATTCTTATATGGTTTTATCTTAGGACTAGATTTAAAGTACGATTTGCTGCCATTATTCCAAGTTCAGACAGCTTTAGATACTGGAACAAGATCTTAAGATTACATGATCTTCCCTTTTCTTTGTTTGTTTGGTTTTTTTTTTGGGGGGGGGTGTTGGTTTGAGACAGGGTTTCTCTGTAGCTTTGGCGCTTGTCCTGGACCTCGCTCTGTAGACCAGGCTGGTCTCAAACTCACAGAGATCCTCCTGCCTCTGCCTCCCGAGTGCTGGGATTAAAGACGTGCGCCACCACCTGGCACAATTTTTTTTTAACATAGACCATCTCTATGGGTGGAGCTAGAGCAGCAGTACAGCCTGCTGCAGGGTTAGAGTCAGGTCTGTGACCAGTGTCGTCGCCGACAAGGTGCTGCTGTCAGTGTGCTTTTCTAGAAGCAGCTTAAGCAGAACCTCTTCTAGGATGCCCTCCCTAATACTGTCTCCTGTTTAACTCTGTCACCGTGGTCCTCCAGGACATGTTCCGTCAGCGCTTTTTCTTGAATGTTATAACATACAGCACTCTTGCGGTCACTTGTTCAATTTCTGCCTTCCTAAGAAACCAATAATGGCCAAAGATATGTCTGAGGTACCAGACCACCCTCCCTCCTTCTTACCTCCCGCCCTCCCCTCTTTTCCTTCCCTTTCTATCTACATGGTCTCACTATGCGCCTAGCTGGCCTGGAACTCAATGTGTAGACCAGAGCGGTTTCAAACTCACAGAGATCTGCCTGCCTGGCCTGGTCAAAGTTGGTTGTTGTTGTTTTTTTAAATCGGGATATTAATATTAAATGTCTAGGCACTATTTTGCAAGTTTCAGTTAATGAGAAAATTAATCATATGTAACTCTTCACCCTAACCTTGGCTGTTTACTTCCTCACATAATTTTATGTGCCTGATCACAAACTGAAATTTGCTATTTAATGTGGTTGTAGCCAAGTCTTTTTTGTATGTTTTTTGCCATTTCTTAGTCAACAACCTAAGCTTGTAGACTGTGTTCCCAGAGTTTTCATTCAGAGTGATGTACGTCTTTTGGGTCTGAATTTTTTCAGAGCCACTAATGAACCTCTAGCTCCAGTTCCCGTGGTCCATGGGTGGAGAGGTCACCCGCTGGTTTGCAGCCCATTGCCCTTTCTCCCTTCGCCTTCACAGGAAGCTTAGCAACTGGGAAAATGTGCTCAGTCAAACACTATTATAAGCGCCTTAGACACAGCCAAGCATCGCATTCTGCAGCCACCACCAGAAATCCTAGAGCTAAATAGGGAAGATTATGAAATCTCTTTAACGACTTCAAAGAGAAGCGGCCCGGAGATAAGGGAATCCTGGCCAGAGCTGCTGCAGCTGTCAGTTCCCGGAGACGCAGGAACCACATTTTGACACTTGGAGTTGAATCATCCACCCTTTCAAGGGAGCCTAGGCAAACCTGAGGTATTTTTAGAACCTTTCAAATCACATTGTGCTCTTTATCATGGCAGGGCCTGCGGGTCCTAAAATTTCCCGAGAGAGAACAAAACAGGACCAAATAAATTTGGTTCAGCTTACGGTAATAGAAGTAGTATGTGATGCATGCAATTTTAGATGTAAACTCTTCATCTTTTTCCTGGAGCATTAAAACCACTGTGACGGCAGCTGAAGCATTCATTAGAACAGTGACAGCTGTAGGTGGTCTGATTCCCTAATAGACTCACAGTGACTTGGGAGGGTGTTATCAACCCTCTTACAGATAGATGGTCCTGGGCCAGCATTTCACTTAAGGCTGATTGCTACAGCATATATCCCATTGTTCATTATAGACTGCAAAGACAGTGCGGTTAACTAGTCTCTACCATATGCACAGAAATTTGTTGTTCATGCTTGGCTGCTGAGACTTTCTCATTTAAAGTTAAAAATGTAATACTAACAGGTTGGGAAGGTTGGGATAGCATTTGTGTACATGTTTGTGTCACACTAGTTATGCTGAGTGTCGTGAACAGAAAGCCGTTGTAGTAGAAAACAAAGGTTGCTTGGAAACATTTTCTCTTTGCTTAGAACAGGTAGCAGCCCTGAGAGCAAACTTGAGAGCCTGCGGGTGATCTGCAGAAGAAGATAGCCTGAATTCAGACAGAACGACAGATGCTGACCAAAGGGCGATGCTGCCTCTGGACGCAGCCATGCTGCATGCAGATGGTGTATCTTATCTCTTGACTCCTTAGCTCCCTCAAGCCTGTAGACTTCTATAGAATATAAATAAAGAAGTCTGTATAAAGAAGTCATACGTGTCAGTTGACAAGGCAATTGACAAAGATATGATTTAATTAAGACATGGAAAATGGCATGGGTGTTGGACTAATAGGATTTGAGAACCAAAAGTACTCATTCTGGTCCAGTTGTTCTAAAAAGAAATTTGAGAGTTTGGTGGAATTATGAATTTCTCTTTTAAAGTATGCATAGCTCTTTATAGTCTTGAACAGCAGAAAGTACTTATTGTGTACTTGTCTTGTAAAATTCTTCCACCTAATTACTTAAAAAAATAATTTTCATGCCAGATCTTGAAACAGAAAGTTTGCAGCAGGGCCAGATTCATGTTTTCATGTAAGTGTGCACAGTGAGGTTGAGAATCCAGTAACTCTCTTGTCATTCCTAATAAGCTTGGAAGGTGTCAGGGAAATAGGCTAGCCCAGACTCTGATCATTCCCGTGAAAGGTTAGAAACACAGTGAGTAGATAAGAGGAGAAAGAACATTTGTCAAGTTCCATTTTAATCAAAAGGAGCTGAGTCTGTAATATTGTTCCTAAAGGCAGCGCTAGCACTGTAAATCATTAATCCATTACCCACACCCAATGCATGCAGATAGATTAGAGCTCCAAATAATAGAGTGCCCACTTAGCACCTACTGGCCCAAACCATAAAGCATTATTCTGCTGATGTAGGCATAGAGAACGAGGGCCGACCTTTCAGAAATGACAGTGTTGGATTCCATATGTAGAGGGTGCATGTGGTTGCTGCTAGCTACTCTAATGCATTTTTCCACCCAGTGGCAAGCTTTGTACTTTACTTTAATGATGGCACATTTGTTTAAGTGACCATTACCGTACATAAAGAGAAGCTTTGATTTTAATCTTACAAAGATTTGTCGCTTATCTCCTTTGCCTTAAAAACTCCCTTTAAAATGACTACTTATTTTTTCAAACTCCTGTTGACTGGAGAATGGCTCATCAGTTAAGAGCATCTCCTGCTCTTTCAGAGGACCAGAGTTCCCAGAGTCCACATGAGGCAGCTCACAACCGCCTATAACTCCAGCTTCAGGGAACCCAATGCTCTCTTCTGGCCTCTGGGCACCAGCACACACAATAATAATAATAATAATAATAATAATAATAATAATAATAATAACAATAACAACAACAATAATAATAATAATACAGTAAACTTTTTTAAAGCCTGGAGCTGGAGAGATGGCTCTAAGGTTAAGCACACTTGCTGCTCTTGCAAAAGACCCAGGTTCAGTTCCCAGCATCCACATAGTGGTTCAAAACTATTTCTAACTCTGGTTCTCGAGGATCTGCTGCCTTCTGCTGACCTCCTCAGGCACAGGCACACCTTTAAAAGTATTTTCGTGGCTGGGAAAGTGACTCAGTCAGTAGTGCTTGCTCCTCAAACATAAGGGCCCAAATCAGTGAGATATAACCACACACACGTGCAAGTTCACACACGTGAACACACACAACAGAACATGTCACTTTTTAAAATATTTTTAAATTGTTCCTTTTGAAGTCATTTTTTTCATTTTAAATTTAAATTTACATTTTTCGCTTTTTGTAACTCTTTTTTTATTTAAATTTTTTTCATTTTACATATTCACTCCTGTTCTCCCTTTCTCCCCTTTTCCCCCTACCCCCAACCCCACCTCCTCCTCATAGAGGGTAAGGCTTCCCTTGGGTAGTCAACACAGGCTGGCATAAATGTACATTTTTATTTATTTATATGTATGTCTGTTTGTGTGCCACAATGCACTATTGGAGGTCAGGGGATAGCATGAGGGAGTTGGTTCTCTCCATTCCCTCTTGGGTCCCAGGGTTAGAAGTCAGGTTGTCAGGAATGGCTGCAAGTGCCTTTACCCACTGAGGTGCCTCACTAGCACAAAACTGATTTATTTTAATGAAAGATTTATGTATCTATGTATTATGTGTTCAAGTGTAAGTATGCAATTGCCTAGCACGCATGTGCAAGTCACAGGACAACTTTTAGAAGTTGCTTCTCTCTTGCCTCGTTCTTACACAAGGGTCTCTTGTCTTTGTGCTCCATGCACCAGCATAGCTTGGGGGTCTTCCTGCTGATTCTCCTGTCTCTGTCTCCTGTCACTTTACAGGAACACTAGGATTGCAGATGTGCATGGACACATCTGGCTTTCTGCATGGGTGTTTGGGAATGAACTCAAGTCATCAGGCTTGCATAGCAAGGACTTCCACCTGCTAAGTTGTCTTCCCACCTGTTTAAAATTATTCTTGTAAACAGCTAGTTCAGAGTGACTTTTCTTTAAAATTATTTTCAATATCCTCTTAATTTTTCAATTTTTAAAGATTTATTTATTTTATTTAATGTGTCTAAGTGTTTTGCCTACATATATGTATGTGGAGCACACATATATGCCTGATGCCCTCAGAAGTCAGAAGAGAGCCACAGATGCCCTAGAACCAGATCTGTAGATGGTTGTGAACCACCACATGACTGCTAGGAACCCAGGTCCTCTGCCAGAGCAGCAAGTGCTCTTCACTGCTGAGCTGTCTCTCCAGCCCCTCCATGAATTGTCTCCAGAAACTTTCACAAGCAAAGAACGCTCAGGGGTTTTGGGGGGCTGTTTTGTTCCTGTTGTTTTGTTTTAGAGACAGGGTCTCTGTGCAGCCCTGGCTCTTCTGAAGCTCACTCTGTAGACCAGTCTGGCTTCAGATTCAGAGATCTGCCTGCCTCTGCCTCACCAGTGCAGGTGTAAAGGTATGGGCCACCTGGCCTAGGTTTTGTCTTTCAAACATAACCTATGAATAAAAGTTTCAACTACTGGTTAAATTAAGGTGCTTTATTACCTGGATATAGCGGCACATGCCTTTGATTCCAGCACTCAGGAGGAAGAAGCAGACAGATCTCTGAGTTCAAGGTCAGCCTGATCTATAAAATGAGTTCTAGAACAGCCAAGTCTACACAGAGAAACCTTGTCTCAAAACCCAACGAATCACTAACAGCAAAAGATGCATTTATTTACAGTAATCAACTTAAAAATATCGGCCTTTTCATTTAGGCCCGCGGTGTTCTTGTTTAAACACAGGATCACACTATTGATATTTTGAGCTGTTTGATGATACAGAAGCAAGTAGAAGAGTCATATAACTTTCATTGCCACATTTCCTCCAAAGTTCATCTACTTACCTCCTTGGTCAGTCTGAGCCTTGCAGAATTCAATTCCACTGAAATGTGTCCGCAGTTACTTTAATGAGAACAACTTTAAAGCAAATTTTTTTCTAAGTGCTCACAGACACAGAACAGCAGTGATAATAGTAACTATAGACAGAACAGTGGTGATCAGCCCACCCTCGCCTACTTTCCAGCCCAGAAGTGGAAGGTCATGGTCCAGTGAAGGGGAGGAGAGAGTAGTTTAGAACCCATCAACCAACCTGAGGGAGGAAGGCAGACCCAGATGCACAGATTATATACAGGGACTGGAACTCGGACCAGGGTGTCAGGCCAGACAGGGCATGGGGTCTCATTCGTTTTCTAGCCAGCCATCCTCATAGAAGAATCTGTGAATGACTTCCTTCATGGCTGAGTTGAAGATGAGCTATTCCTGGGTCAGAGGGCCCCAGGTCTCATGTGGCTCACACCTACAATTCCTCAGGGTCCTTTGCCACCATAGTGATGCCACTGGGTGTGTTGCAGGCTTCCCACATCAGTTCAGAGCTGGTCTTGCCACACCGGGGTTCAAGGATCTCTTCCTTGTTTCCCTTCTTGTCCACCGAAGAGAAGAGCTCATCTCTGTCTGCCATATGTTTGTTGTACTTGACCTCCATGTCGGCCTGCTGGGCCTGAATGTGGCCGTCATTCTCGCCTCCCTCGTGGTTCCAAAACAGATAGATCAGGGCCCACTGGGGCTCAGCAGCACTCAGCCTGGGGAGATGGGAGTGCAGCTCACTCTCCTTGTGGATGTGCCTTTCCTCAGTCCTGTTCCGGTGCTGCTGCTGATGCCAAGGAACATAGGGATGTCATCTGCAAAGCTGAGCCACTGCCCCTTGGCCGAGATGTAGGCTCACTGCAGACGGGCAGTGGCCTCATCCTCACTGGGCGCATCCAGCTAGCACTGCCCCAGGAAGAAGTGTGCCTTCACAGACTGCACACTGGCAGTCAGCACATGCCTGTTACGGCTGTTACTGAATCTTCAGGTAGTAGAGGGCCCAGCTGGTAGGGCACACTACCGCTAGTGTGTTGCCGGTAATGCTGCAGCCATAGCAAGCAACTGCTGCTGGGTACTTTCAGTGCCCAGCATTGGCACCTCTATCCTTTTCCTCCTGGCCCAGTTCCCACAGCCTGGAGAAGCAATTCTTATAGAAAGCAAAGACCTTAAGATAGTGTTGAGGAGTATTCAGTACTAAAAGTTATAACGAAGGTGAGAAATAACATACAGGAATCATAGAGTTCCTAGTTTAAAGAAACCATCCAGATAAAACATTCTCGCTCAGCCCTGTCTGTCGCTAGTTCCTGAATGATTTGCAGAGGTGGATTATAGGAAGCAGAGTACACCAGGCCTTGGTTCTCAGTTGCACCTGCCTGTTTAAAAGTTTCTGACTAGAAATATAAAACAAGATATGCTGGGGCTGGAGTGGTGGCTCTGTGGTTAAGAGCACCTGCTCTTCCAGAGGATGTGAGTTCGATTCCCAGCACCCACTTAGCAGCCATAATTCCTGTTCCAGGGGATCAGGTCCCTCTTCTGGCCCACAGACAGTACACATATATATGTGCAACAAACCATTCATGCAAATAAAATTTAAAATTTGTTTTGTTTATTTTTCAAGACAGGGTTTCTCTGTGTAGCCCTGGCTGTCCTAGAACTCATTTTATAGACCAGGCTGGCCTCAAACTCACAGAGATCTGCCTGCCTCTGCCTCCTGAGTGCTGGGATTAAAGGCATTTGCTACCACTACCTGGCACAAATAAAAAAAATTTTTTTAAAGATTTATTTATTTATGCATTTATTTATTTATTTATTCATCCATCCATCCATCCATCCATCTATCTATTTATTTATTTATTTATTTGGGTTTTTCGAGACAGGGTTTCTCTGTCTAGCTTTGCGCTTTTCCTGGAACTCACTCTGTAGACCAGGCTGGCCTTGAACCCTCAGAGATCCGCCTGCCTCTGCCTCCTGAGTGCTGGATTAAAGGCATGCGCCGCTGCCACCTGGCATAAATTTTTTTTTTTTTAAGATTTACTTATTTATTATGTATACAGTGTTCTGCCTGCATGTGTCCCTGCAGGCCAGAAGAGGGCGCTAGATCTCATCACAAGTGATTGTGAGCCACCACGTGGTTGCCGGGAACTGAACTCAAGACCTCTCTGGAAGAGCAGCCAGTGCTCCCAACCTCTGAGCCATCTCTCCAGCCCCACTTTTTTTTTTTTTTTTTTAAGCTGAGGATCGAACCCAGGGCCTTGCGTTTGCTAGGCAAGCGCTCTACCACTGAGCTAAATCCCCAACCCTGAAATTTTAAAGAAAGATTTTTTTTTTAGCCCCTCAATTCGACCCGTTCTTCATTCTTAGAATTCAGCCTGCTGGGCTCACTTGCATAAGTACTCCAAGCACCTCAGTTATGGACGACTCCTCCAACTCTGCAGCTCCCCACTCCACTGTTCCCCTTTGGTCTCTGGCCCCTCTGGCCACGCCCCCAGGGACCACTGTCTTTCCTCTGAACCAGGAAAGGGAGGCTAGTTCTCACCCTGACCTCCTCACGAGTACACGGCAGAGCTTATAGATGCTTCCTGTGTGAGCATACCATTGCTGTGGGAGCTAACAGAGTATGTGCTTGCTTTTTCTTGTGTTTTAGAATGTGTGGTATCCCACACTGCTGATTTTCATTTCTAGTATGGTAACTATCAATAGATAAGATTGTAAGACAAATTACTAAATGGTCTTATTAATAAAAACCTGGAGCCAGATATTAAAACTGAGAGATCAGAGGAATGGGACAAGCCACAGCCAGCCTCACCCCACCAACACCTCAGTCTCCAAAGAGACCTACTTCCTGTATACCCACGTTCATATGCCTTTTTGTCCCGCCATCTCACTTCTCTCCACCCAGCTACATCGCATCCTCTTCCTACCCAGCTCTGTCACTTCCTGTCTGTCTGTACAGACCTCCAGATCTTTATGGTTAACTAGTGTTGGAATTCAAATTGTGTGCTACCACGCGTGGCTCTGTTCCCAGTGTGGCCTTGAACTCACAGAGATCTCATGGATCTCTGCCTCCCAAATGCTAGGTTTAAAGGCATGGGCTACCATTGCCTGACTTCTATGTGTTTTATGGTGGCTGCCTTTTTCCTCTGATCCTCAGATAAGCGTTATTAACGTGCACAATGCATTGGGGAACACAATATATCACCATATAAGAGCTACGTAAAATCTTGAGATCTTTGATAATAATTTTAAGAGGGTTGCTGGGCATGATGGTGCACTTCTGTAATCTCAGTTCTTGGAAGAAGGAGTCAAGAGGATGATGAGTTCAACAGCAGCCTGGGCAAAATAAAAAAGATTACATAAAGGGTATTTGAGAGCAGAAAGTTTGAGAATCCCTGTTCCAGATGCACAAGGCGATAACACAACAGACCATGGACGAAGTGACGCAAAGGCAAGCAGCCTGTTCCGGAAGACCCCTGCAGGTGCTCAAGAGATTGTGAAAAGCCGAGCTTCTAATGGAGACGTGCAGGGTGAAGAGGATGCTTGCCTCACTTTTCAGATCAACTGTAAAAGTATTATAAATAGCCTTCTGCAGAGCACTTTGGCAGAATATCAGAAATGCATGTTCCTTTTGACCATTTCTGGAAAAATACCCTACAGAAATTGTGAAGTGTGTATTTAAGCTAGCATGGCGACACAAGGCTGTAATCCCAGCACTCAGAAGGCAGGAAGATCTGGAATTGCAGGCCAACCTATGTCACATAGCAAGATCTTTGTTTCAAAAAAATAAAGTGTTTGAAGAATCAATGTGTTTGTATTGTTTTGTATGATATCTGAGGGCCCAGAAATAACCTAAAGCCCAAGTGGTAATTAGAAGAAATATGCAGTGGGCTGAAAACGTTGGTGGTGATGTGTTTCTTTCTCCTTACTTAGCCAGGAGCAGTAGAGTACGTAGATGCTAAATGGCCACCTGCTGCTTCTTTGTGTGGAACTGTGACTCATGTGACCCTGGCTGTACCCTTCCCCGGGTAGAATGTACAAGGAATGCCAAATAATAACCAGTTCTTGTATAGTATGGTGAGTAATATGTGGAATTGTTCTTTCTCCAAAGCATTTCTAGCTTTTAGCTTTTAAAAATAGTTGTGGAGCACAGCAAGATGGAGAAGGGAAGTTGGCCTAGATGTTACACAGGAGAGAGAGCAGATGAGCAGGGCTGATTTCATTTCGGGCGCTTTGCCCAGGACACTTTTAATAGAATGTATAGTTAGTTACTCTAGGGATTCTGAGTCAGTTATATCAGGCTTACACATTTATGCTTTAAAAGGGAAATTAGCAACTTATTAGACTAGGTACTTTGCTATGGTTCAGATTTTTTGAGCCACTTTTATAAACCCATCCATTGAAAATTCACTGTGTGGGGGCTGGATTCCAGAGTAGCAAGATTAACTCATTATAGAGAAATACTTGGAGAGCCAGGCATGGTGGTGCATGCTTGTGATCCTAGCCTGGGAAGTGGAGGCAAGAGTATCAGTTCAAGGCCAGTCTTGGCTGCCTTGTGAGTTTGAGGCCAGCCTGGCTACAAGAGACACTGAGACAGTCAGTCTCCCCACTCCCCAGTACATAATTAAACCCGGTATGGTGTCATGTGCCTATAATACCAGCACTCAAGATGCCAAGGCCAAATGTCATGTTCAGGTTCAGTCTAGCCTGGACTGCATAGGGAGACCCTATCTCAAAAATCCATGAAGAGGGACTGGAGAGATGGCTCAGAGGTTAAGAGCACCAACTGTTCTCCCAGAGGTCCTGAGTTCAATTTCCAGCACCCACATGGTGGCTCACAACCATCTGTAATGAGCACCCTCTTCTGCGTACATAATAATCTTTAAAAAAAAAAAAAAAAAAAATCCATGGTCGGGCGGTTGTGGCTCACGCCTTTAATCGGGAGGCAGAAGCAGGCGGATCTCTGTGAGTTCAAGGCCAGCCTGGTCTACAGAGTGAGTTCCAGGAAAGGCACAAAGCTACACAGAGAAACCCTGTCTCAAAAAATAAAAAAGTAAATAAAAATAAAAATAAATCCATGAAGAAAAAGAAGGAAAAGTATTCTGAACTTCTATCATCTATATCTCATTTTCTTAAACTGTGGATGCTAAGTTCATGGGAGTCACAAAAAAATTGACAGCAGCAAAATGTTTTTGAACATGTAATAACCAAAATGAGCTCAAAGTCAGATATATCCAGACACAATGCCTCTGCAATATTTTGGGCAGTGCTGACCCTTGTTGTGTTACAGGACCTCTTTGCAACCTTGTTTGGTACACAAATATACACACTGCACTGCACACACTGTCTCACTGGCTCACATTCGACACCACTGGCCTATTAAGAATGGTAATGTTTTTACTGTCCATAAAAACTTTTCTGCTGTTATAGAAACATAGTATCTGATTATAGAAAACAAAAACTTCATATTTTCCCGCATCGTTCCTCAGTGTGTAAGTATCAAATTAGTTTATCTTTGGATTGGGTTGGATTCCAGTGTTTGGTCTTATAAATGGCTGTGAGTTACAGTCTTGAATTTCATTGAAAAATATTGGTAAATTAACCTTAGCCAAGGATTACGAGAAATTTTTTAATAATTCTGAGACGGCCATAAACATATTACTGACATTTTTTCCTGTGTGTTTATGTAAAGCAACATTCTCAACATTAATGAGTATAAAATAAAAATATTGTGGGGTTGGAGAGATGGCTCAGTAGTTAAGAGCACTTAGCTGTTCTTACAGAGGACATGAGTTCAATTCCCATGGTGGTCACAACCATCTATAACTCCAATTCCAGATGATCCAATGCCCTCTCTAGCCTTCACCAGCAGCAGGCACACACGTGGTACACAGACATCCATGCAGGTGACACAGCCATACACATGAAGTTTTTAAAAAGCGATGTGTAAGTGGTGCATGGTGGCACACCACACACCTTCAGTCCCAGCACTCGGGAGGCAGAGACAGGCAGATCTCTGAGTTCGAGGCCAGCCTGGGCTACAGAGTGAGTTCCAGGACAGCCAGGACTACACAGGAAAACCTGTCTCAAAAAACCAGAAACAAAACAAAACAAAACAGCACTGCTTTCTCTGCAGTTGCTAACGAACTGTCTCATGTTGGGTAATACAGGAGCTTGCTGTTATATGGAAGTGGTTTATGGCAGACGGGGGCCTTAAGATAGGATCTTTCATCGTTATTTATTTAATCAAATGCTGCTTATGGTAGAAAGAATACACAGAAAGGAAGAAATGGTCTATCAGAGGAGTGGGTGTTAGAAGTGTTCCTCTTCAGGAGTTTCCTCATTTGTAAAGTTGTGTTTTGTTTTTGTTTGTTTGTTTTGTTTTTTGATGTTTTGTGTTTTGTTATGTTTTGTTGTTTGGTTTTTTGAGACAGGGTTTCTCTGTGTAGTCTTAGTGCCTATCCTGGATCTCGCTCTGTAGACCAGGCTGGCCTCGAACTCACAGAGATCCGCCTGGCTCTGCCTCCCGAGTGCTGGGATTAAAGGTGTGCGCCACCACTGCCCAATTTATTTGTAAAGTTTTAAGAGAAAAACTTCTATATAAGGATTCAGAATATTTGAGTTCAAAAATGAAGACACACACACACACACACAGAGTTTAATTAAGCAGTTAGTCTTGATGCTGGAGAGATGATTCAGTGATTAAGAGCACTTGTTGCTCTTACAGAGGAACCAGGTTCATAGCTAGGCATGGTGGCACATGCCTGGCTAGCCTGGTCTACATAACAAATTCTAGGACATCCAGGGCTGCATGGAGAGACATTGTCTGAAGAAACAAAGATGAACCAGGGTCAATTCACAGCACCAATGTGGTGGCACACAGCAACAGTCACTGCAGTTTCTCGAGGAGTCTGTTACCCTCTCCTGACTGCTCTGTCTCCTGCCTGCATGTGGTACATACAAACACACATATTAAATGCATAAATATTAAGCAAAAAAACTCTTTATGAGTTTTCTGAGAAAACTTTTCTGAGAAAACTAGGTTATTGTGTATTTGTGATGCATAGACTGCTAAGTAGAGAGGAAAGGCTTTCTAATAAAATGAATTTATTTATAATGCTTGGGTACTTTTTTTTTGCAGTTCAAGAGATACGTCAGTAAACTTCGAAGCAAGAGTACAGTTTTCAAAAAGAAGCATCAGATAATAGCTGAATTTAAAGCTGAATTTGGTCTCTTGCAAAGGACAGAAGAACTTCTTAAGCAACGTCAGGAAAGCATTCAGCATCAACTGGTAATACTGCTTTATCTTGGCTGCTAAAAATACAAATGTCAGGAGGTTTATGGCTTGTAACTTTATGCTGAGGTCATTGTTTTTACTTGAAAATCATATAATTATTAATTTTCTTTGACTAATTACAGAGATGTCATATAAGCTGATTCATTTATTTTTTTAATGCAGTAGTAAGCACTGCCTTTTAAAAATATGTGTGCTAACTTTGGGGTTATTAATAGATGTTGGAAGCCCAAGTTGGTTTTTCTTTTGGTTAGCTAGTTAATATGAGTAAAATTATCATTCCAAGAGAGTGACTGTAAAACATTATCTATCATGGCCTACACATGAACTTCCAAGGAGCTTTGGAAAGAAATACCCAGGGAAGGCAGCATGGGGAAGTTTGCCTGCGGCCTTGCCCTTACGTTTGGGCTGTGGTTGGCAGGTGAGAGTCGAAGCTTTGCTGCTGGGCTCCTCTGAATGCCAGCTCCCTGCAGTTCTCTTGCGTGACACTTTCCCTCCTCCGTGCCCATGGGGAAGCTATTTCATCAGGCTGCTGCTGGGACCGAGCAATGCTGGCAGAGGTCAAGGGCATTTCACACGTCCTTGACGGTATGAACTTTTCTGCTTCGTGATGATTTGCATAGTCTGCTTCCCGAGAACTTAGGACTGTTTTTTTACCAGGAACCAAACATGGATCCCAACAGCACTAGCTTCAAGATTGACAGTAGTGGTTGCATTATTGTTGAGATTGTTTCCTAATTTCCACTTGATTCCCTTGGCCTTGACTTCAGTCAAACATCTGGGGATGTTTCAGGTTCCTCCCGTGCTCTGGACGTTTAATTCCACGGTGTCTGTCCCGGTCCTCAGTGTTTCTCTTCCCTTTACCTGACTCCACTCACGCCTATGGTAGACTTCGTCACCATTCCCCATGGCCATTTCTATTGATATTACATGTGTCTGTTTGTCATGTTTGTTCATATGTGTGCATGTGTCATGGCACGTGTGGAAGTCAGAGGACAACCTCTGGGAGTCTGTTTTCTCCTTTCACCACGTGGGTCCCAGGGATCAGACTTGTCAGGCTTTGCAGCAGGTCCACTTACCCTGAGCCAGCTCATCAGCCCCTTTTTATTCTTACTGATTGTGTGTCTCACTTTTTCTTTTCTTTTCTTTTTTCATTCCCTATTATTTTTCTCATAGCGAGTCACTTTGTATTGTTGATTGTTTTGTGTTTTGCTGCCTTCTTTTATTTTTTTAGATTTATTGTACTTTTTTAAGTGTATAAGTCTTTATCCTGTATATATGTATGTGTACCAGGTGTGTACCTGGTATCCACAGAGTTCAGAAGAGATAATCAGATCCCCTGGAACTAGAGTTACAAATGGTTGTGAGCTGCCATGTGGGTGCTGGAGACCAAACCTGGGTCCTCTATAAGAGCAGCAAATGCTTTTAACTGCTGAGCCATCTTTCCAGGCCTGTTTTGCTACCTTTCTTTATTTAGCTGTAGTTTTTATTGGCTGTCAGGCTCCACGTGTTTATATTTTCATGGCCCTGGCTGTAATTTTCCTTCCAAAGGAGGTGGGTTTTTGTCTTTGTTTTTGTTTTTTATTTCTTTGTGAAACAGCTCTGGCTGTCCTTAAACTCACTTCATAGACCAGACTTGCTTCAAAGTCACAGAAATGCACCTGCCTCTGCCTCCCAAGTGCTGGCATATGTCACCACTGCCTGGCGGGACTGAATTTTCTTCTCCCTTTCAGATCTCTTTAATCCAGTTGAGGGATGTTATTAGAGCTGCTATTTTTCTGGTTTTCATTATCGTAAGGATACAGTCCTTATGCCTCCATCAGGGACTTTACTCCTTGGAATTGGTTGTTACTGCTGGGCCCAGATCTGACTGTGAGGTTACACCTGTACTTCTAAGATGCAGCCCTTCTGAGGCATTAGCTGGAAGACGGGGCATTTACCAGCGCCCTATATGTTGACAAGTCTTGAGTTGCTACCTCTGTCTCCCTAGTATGACAAAAATGTTGAAGTCTGTGTCCACACCCTAAACAATCATATCCAGTTTCTGAATATCTTCCTCTGTTGTGCACAGCTTAGGGTTTTGATTTTGCCTATAGACTAAATTGTGTACAGAATTGTAAGCTCATTCTCTGTGAGTCCTTCTTCTCTTTTATGTCTAGTCCTGTTGGCAGCCCAGAAATCCAACCCTTTGGAATTTATTTATTTTTGTTTTTGTTTTTTGAGACAGGGTTTCTCCCTGTAGTTTTGGTGCCTGTCCTGGATCTTACTCTGTAGACCAGGCTGGTCTCGAATTCACAGAGATCCTCCTGGCTCTGCCTCCTGAGTGCTGGGAACAAAGGTGTGTGCCACCACCACCTGTTTGGAATATTCTCCAGTTTTCTATTTTTCTTTGAGATGGGGTCTTCTGTGTAGACTAGGCTGCCCTAAAACTCACTGTGTAGTCCCAGCTGGCCTTGAACTCCTGTTCCTCCTGCCTCAGTCTTCTGAGTTCTGGAACTACAGTCATGTGCCACCATGCCTGGCTTCCAATAAGGTTCCGTTTTTTGTTTTTTCAAGACAGGGTTTCTCTGTGTAGCTTTGGAGCCTGTCCTGGATCTCACCCTGTAGACCAGGCTGGCCTCGAACTCACAGAGATCTGCCGGATGCTGGCATCAAAGGTGTGCGCCACCACTTCCCCGCCTTCCAATAAGGTTTTAAAACTTACCATGCCACAGAAACTTCTCACAGGTACCTTCGAGAAGCTTTTAGCATTATTTCATGTAGCTGAGCATTCCTTCTTCCCTTTAGCATTTTTCTGCAGGACTAGGGAGATGACTCAGTCAAGTGCACCAGTCTAAGCCTGTGATCCTGGCACCAGGGGTCAGAGACAAGCCATCGCTGGGGCTCACTGGCAAGTCAGTCTAGCCAAATTGCTGAGCTCCAGGTTCCGTGAGAAACACTGTCTCAAAATTCTATGGGGGACACTTGGGGTCAGCCTCTGGTCTCCATACATATGCAACCTCACATTCGTGTGCACATACAACACACTTTTCCTCTCATCTTCCGGGATGTTACCCTCTCCTGTTTTCTTCCAAACTAGCATTGCTACTCCAGAGCCGGGGCCCCACTTCCTTACTTCCTCATAACTTTATCAGATGTCATACACTTTCTAGCAACCTTATGATTTAAGTTTCCAAATCTGTTGTCACACTGAATACGGTCTACTTACTTATCTCTGTAATGTGTATTTATTTCCATTAAAATAAGCTTTTTGAGGGGAGAGCCCCTCTCCTCTTTGGTTTACTGCTCTCCACTGGTGCCTGGAACTGTGCTCAAAAAAGCTAGCATAGCAGAAGTGCCAGGTTAGGGAACGAATACAACTTGTCACTTAGGGATGCATGCGTCCCCCAAATACTTACTGAGTACACCATGCAGTTCAGGTTCTACACTAAGAATATAGCATTATTTGAGAGTCTGAAATTAGATAGACTTCCTGTGCTTCTGAAGATGGCGTGGCAACTGTGAATGTAGGTTTAGAGTGAATAAAGACATGTTTCTGGATGAAATAATAAGTGAGGTAAGTGCAGATTGTCTGTTAGGAATCCACACACATTTACGATTCGCAACTTTTCACAGCGAACTATTGAAGAGAAGAAGGGTGTATCTGGATACAGTTACACCCAAGAAGAGCTAGAAAGGGTGTCGGCCCTCAAGAGTGAGGTTGATGAGATGAAAGGCCGAACCCTGGACGACATGTCTGAAATGGTAATGGCACCTCTGTCTTGTTTATTTTATTGACTTATATGGTTAGAAGGCATTTTTTAAATATCTAATCTTCATTTAAACATTTAAATATTAATCTTTGTACAGTGTTTACTTTATACTCTTTTGCCACATGCTTGCACGGCTCCAGGGGCTCAGCTAACTGGGGCAGAGAGAGTGAAGACAGACATACAGACATGCATGCAGAAAGGGGACAGGTGGTCTGAGCTCATGGATAGGGCAGCCGCAGCCCCCACACCACGCTTAGCTGTTTACTAGATGCCGCTGAACCAGGGGGTGGGTTGAGCTAATAGGAGCAGTCTCTGTGGGCCGCAGTCTTCAGACGTAAACAGCTGCAGAGAGGAAGCCGTGGAGGACATGATCTGCACACACCGGCAACTTTCTCACTTAGACCAGAGGAAGGTTTGGTCCTTCCCTGGGACTCAGGTGTCAGTCCTTGGCTCATGTCAACAACACACATTTATTCAAGACTTCACTCTCTTCCTGCATTCTTTCATCTATTTTTTTTTAAATCAGTCTCTTGAATTTTTCCATTGCAATATGATTGTTCAACTTAAAACAGTGTATACCGTGTATCTTAATATAGCATTAGAGAAGTATTTATGGTAAAAAAAAAAAATAAGTACTAGAATTACTTCATCTTTGTGTGTGCCCTCAGTGTTCCAGATTCAGGGCTGCTGTCCTCCAAATGCACCAGGACATTTTCATCAGGCATCATAATTTTGACATCTTTCATTATTGGTAAATGGTTGCTGCCCCAAACTCAGAGACTACTGTGGGTATTATCCTAGAACTTTCTGGTTTTGCCCAAATCTGGTTCCTAAGAAAAGATTAGTATTTAGTATAGAGTAGGCCTTCAGGACCCCTGCTCTTAATTCGGGTTAAGTATATTAGAACTTACCTCTTCATATTTATGTGTATTTTACATGACTTCCTGGGGTGCATGTGTCTTAACAGACTGTATCACTATAGTGGCATACAGGTAACTTTGTAGTTTCTTATGCAGTCAGTGTTAGATTACAAACATTTCCTCCTCATGCTTTGCAATTGTGATCATTGACATTTGGAACCAGTAAGTGGCATTTCACCATGCTAAGAAGTTAACATCTACTAGCCGGGCATAGTAGCACATACCTTTAGTTCCAAGCAGAGGCAAGAGGAGCTCTCTGAGTTCGAGGCCAGCCTGGTCTACATAGTGAGTTCTAGGAGCTACATGGTGACACCCTGTCTCCTGCCCCCCCCCCCCCCCACCGCCACCGCAAAAAGAAAACAAACAAAAAAGCAAGAAAAGAGAAATTAACATTTGTTAATCCCTTCCCTGTTGTTGGCACTGAGGTGATTGACAGGTTTTATTTTTTAACTGCAATAGTATTTTTATATATGTAGCTTTTTTTTTTTTTCAGTTTTGTAAATGTCATGTTTTTGTTTTAAACGACAGGTTAAAAAACTGAATTCCCTGGTTTCAGAAAAGAAGTCAGCTCTGGCCCCAGTTATAAAAGAACTCCGGCAGCTGAGAGAGAAATGCCAGGTAAGGCTGACTCTGGGATGTTTAGCTCTGTCTTGTTCAGATGGAGTAGGGGGCTCCAAGTATTTTATTGGAAGAAAATGGAAAGGAAATGATTGTTCCTGTGTTGCTATGACCTAGGCCGGTGCACCGTGGCCTACAAAGGTTTCACTGAATGGATGCTACCTGCTTTGTCTTCAATTAATGAGGGTGGGGAGGAGGAGGAGGGGTTCAAAAGGAAATACAAACAGCAGCCAGGAGGAAATTGTCTTTCAAATCATTTGCCTTTGAGAGCTCTAAGTATTAAGGCCAGTTCTCTGTGGCCAGGTAAAGGCAGCACGTCTCTAAAGTCAGCCGTAGATGGGCCAGCTTACTGTCCTGGCAGGCGTGGGGAGGCAGATTAAAGATGGGCTGTCAGGAGGTAAGTGCCCTCCACAGTGGGACCTGGCAGCCTCTGCCATTTGGCATTAGCAATTACTCCCTCATCATTCGCTGTAGTAATGGTAAGTTTGAGTGTGAGCCATCTTGCCTGTGCCTGAGGATGGAACTAGAAAACCAGCTCTACGTGAACACCATCTGTCAGCGTCAGCCCCGGGAGTGGAAAATCACAGAGACTTTGGAGTCAGTCAGTCAGACAGAATTTCCTTCTTGTAGAAAATGCCAAGCAGTCTGAGATAGGTTTAGTAGCTTATCAGATAGACAAATGGCAGATGAAAGTAGGGGTCTGTCTGGTTTTTTTGTTTTGTTTTGTTTTTTAGACATGGTCTTTCTCTTCTGTCATGTAGTATTTGTGTAGCCCTGGCTGTCCTAGAGCTCTATGTAGCCCAGGCTGGCCTCAGATTCACAGAGGTCCATATGCCTCTGTCTCCCAAGTGCTGGGATTAAAGACGTGCACCGCCATGTCCGGCCTAAGTTGTCTTATTTCAGTGTGTCATTGCACACTGGTACCATCAGAGGGGAGATGAAGGAGTCCCTGCTGTCTAGGGTTTATGCTGTAAGTGATATGGTACCAGCACGTAAAGAAATTCAAGCAAGATAAAGGAAAAGAATATTACATGTATATATATTGTGGAGCCGGTCAAGAGACTCTAAGAAAGTTTTGAATCAGAGAAGCTATAGGAGCATTAGCATTGGGGACTTATGGGTAGCAATGGTAAATTTGATATTAACAGTATTTGTTAAGTAGTCGCTATGTACCTTGTACTCTGACATTTCTCATTTGGGCCTTACAACAGCCCAAAGAGTCAGGGGCTTCTTTTATGGGAAGGAAGGAAGGAAGGAAGGAAGGAAGGAAGGAAGGAAGGAAGGAAGGAAGGAAAGGGGGAGGAAGGAAGGAAGGAAGGGAGGGAGGGAGGGAGGGAGGGAGGCAGGCATAGAGACTAGGGACTTGTCTAAGATTGTGTAGTGGCAAATGGTGAGCAAGTGTCTGTGTTACACTAACTACACTATACTGGTAATGTAATGTGACCCCTGAATCTTTTAGGGATCTCCTTCTATTTCTGCCACCCGTGGACCTCTCACAGCCATTTCTTTTGTCCGTCTCATGGTCCCCCATCCTTTTGTGGGGGGCTAGTTATGCCTTGTAGCCTCAGCTTCCGCTACCCATTGTCCATGTCTCACTGTATGGCCTTTCTGCTTCTGTTATGCCAAAATCTTCACTACTAACTTCCCTGTTTTCCTTGATTGTATTTGTGTGTTTGACAGTGCTAGAGTTGGAACCCAGGGCCGTTCACATGCCAGACAAGCATTCTTTGGCCTCCTGTTAAGCCATGCCCTAGCCTTCCAAAAGGGTTTTTTGTTTTTTACTTTTATGGTGTTACCAATGGAATCCAGCGTTGCATACATGCTAGGTAAAGCATTGTATCTGTGAGCCATGTCCCCAACTCCTAAAAACCATTGTTTAAATTCAGTTTTTTGTTGTTGTTTGAGAGAGGGTCTGACTATTGCCCAGAACAGCTAAGAGAATCAATCCCTCAACCTTTTAAGCCATGCCTTTTTATTTTGTTTTGTTTCAATTTGTTTTAACTTAAGATCTTACTATGCAGTCCAGGCCTAGAAATCACTCTGTAGAGCAGGCTGGCCTTGAGCTCAAAGTCAAGGTGCCTCAGTCCCCAGGTGGCTAGGATTAAGTGTGTGCCATCAGGGATGGAGAGATGGCTTAGAAGTTAAGAGCACCAACTGTTCTTCCAGAGGTCCTGAGTTCAATTCCCAGCACCCACATGGTGGCTCACAACCATCTGTAATGAGATCTGGCACCTTCTTCGGTATACTTAATAAATAAATAAATCTTAAAAAAAAAAGTGTGTGCCATCATGTCATGCCTGGTGACACTATCGTATGTTTAAAGACCAAGAGTATTTTTGTTTGTTTGTTTTGTTCTTTGAGACAGGGTTTATCTGTAGCTTTGGAGCCTGTCTTGGAACTCGAATTGTAGACCAGGCTGGCCTTGAACTCACAGAGATCCGCCTGCCTCTGCCTCCCAAGTGCTAGGATTACAGGTGTGTGCCACTACCGCTCCAGCGAGTATTTTAAAATATTGTGAACTTTTAACTTTAATGGGCTACCCTCAAGTATTTAGAGAATTTTACAATTAACTATTACACTTAGAATGCATTCTAAAATTGAATATTACGGGGCTGGAGAGATGGCTCAGAGGTTAAGAGCACTGGCTGCTCTTCCAGAGGTCCTGAGTTCAATTCCCAGCACCCACATGGTGGCTCATCTGTAATGAGATCTGGTGCCCTCTTCTGTATACATAATAAATAAATAAATCTTTAAATAAATAAATAAAATTGAATATTACAACTATCTAAAATCAAGTATATCATCAACTCAAGATTTACAATTTATCTAAATTTTTATAATCATCTGTAACTAGAACAGCTGTTAGGATTCTGTACGTGCGCAGCTCAGGGCCTGGCATCATGTGTCTTACATCATCAGCACACGCTGCATGGTCACGTAATCCCCGCCTTAAAATGCCGGACACAGACCCCCAACCCCCTTCTTTCTGTTTCCTCTCTGCTCTGCTCCCTGCTTCCTTCCCCGCCAGGCCTGGCTCCTATCTCCCATCCCCTCTTATTTCTAATAGAATTCTTTATAACTCTAGTAGTCGTGGCCCATGATTTTTCCACGGTAACCAGCGCCAACAACCAGCGCCTATCAAACCGCGTCTTGAAAAGTTTATTTTCTTAGAGGCAATTGGATAGCTGTGTAATTAAATGAAATAATTGCGTGTAATTGCTAATATATCGGTTTAAAGTATACAAGCTGATAATTTAGTTTTCTTGAAATACTTTTTACTGATTCGTTGCTTTTTTTTTTTTTTTTTTTTTTGGTTTTTCAAGACAGAATTTCTCTGTAGCTTTGGGGCCTGTCCTGGACTAGCTCTGTAGCCCAGGCTGGCCTCGAACTCAGAGAGATCCACCTGCCTCTGCCTCCCCAGTACTGGGATTACAGGCGTGTGCCACCACCACCACCCGGCGATTCATTGCTTTTTTTCTCTTAAAAGTAAAGCTATGCCGGGCAGTGGTGGCGCACGCCTGTAATCCCAGTACTGGGGAGGCAGAGGCAGGTGGATCTCTCTGAGTTCGAGGCCAGCCTGGGCTACAGAGCGAGTTCCAGGACAGGCTCCAAAACTACACAGAGAAACCCTGTCTGGAAAAAAAAAGTAAAGCTAAGCTGAATGTGGTGGAGCTAGAAGGATCAGAAGTCCAAGGTCATCCTTGGTTATAGCTACATCTTGAGCTGGAAGCCATCCTGGGCTCCAGAAGAACCTGCCTCAAAAAACTACAAAACCCCAAAACTATTCAAAAGTTCAAGCTGCACAGACTTGTTTAAGGGAAAGAAAATGGAGTAGGGATGCAGAGCTCAGTTGGTAGCGTGCTTGCCTGGCCTGCACAGAACCCTAGCTTTAATCCTCAGCACCGAATGGCTTGAGGTAGGATGGGGTGGAATGGAATTGAGGTCATCTTGCACCACAGATGCTGCTGCTATAGAGGGTAGCCACGCCCCTCTGCTGCTGTGTCTCCATCCCAGGCCTAAAGCTTGGCCTTGTATCCCATCTAGTTCCTTCACTAAGCTGCTAAATCCCTGGTACACAGAAGCCCTGTTACCTTGTAGTAAGGCCTTATCTCTCGGCACAGACTTCTCCCCTTTTAAAGTTGTGACTGTGTGTTCTAGCTTGTGGTTTTCTTTTAGCCATTGTGTGTCTACCTATATTAATCACTCGTTTCCTTAGATAGCATCTATTAACTCCCAACTTGGAAAGTGAGGAAACTGGTCTGGTTTGATTTGGTTTGGTCTTACTAACTTCTTCCCACCATTTTTAACTTCTTTGCCTCCTCTGGCAGCAGAGTTTTGTTAGTATAGTGTTGTCTTTCTCAGTGTTTGCCTGTGTGCTTTGATTATGTTACACTGTTGTAGCTGGGAGAGACATCCCTTGACATTCGCCCACTTGCTCCTAGCAACGTGTTTTTAAAAACAAGAAAATTGCCAGGTAGTGGAGGTGTACACCTTTAATCCCAGCACTCAGGAACAGAGGCAGGCGGATCTGAGTTCAACCCCAGCCTAGTCTAGAGAGCAAGTTTGGTGCCAGCCAGGGCTACACAGAGAAACCCTGTCTTGAAAAACAAAAACCACTACCACCACCACCACCAAGATAATAAACTCCATGTGAGGTGTGTTTACCACACCTAAAAAACTGTTTACAAAATCAAACAAACAAAAATTCTTTCCTGGTGAGCTATGTCTGCCCTTTATGGTTTCTGAGGTTACTCTTGGCGCTTTTTGCCTGGGGTTGTTTTGCTCATGAAGCAGGTGAGCCAGGTTGCTCTGGTGCATCCTTTTACTTCTCAATCAGCTTTCTGTGCCCTTGTGATGTCCTTTATGTCTCCTGCGCACAGAGAGCTGTGCTTTGTGTGGCTGTGCTGCCCTGCATTTGCTCAGACCGCGGATGTCTGGACTTTTCCTTTTGTGTATCCTGCGTCCCGTGCTGGTTCTTTGCTTAAGTTCTTCCTGTCCCCCTTCCGTTCCAGGAGCCGATTTTTCGTCCTTTATTTCCTTCCTTTCTGTTCTCTTCTGTCTTCTACGTTGCTTATAATTTCCTCTTTTTCACACTTATTCTTGACTTAATAAACACTAAGTTTAAGAAACATCATTTACCAATACACAGATTTTTTTTTTTTAGAATAATTTAACACCCCCAGTCCTCCCCAGACACACAGGTGGTAGTGTCCTCTGGCATTTTATTTTATTCTCATCTCTCCATCTCTGAGAGTAGCTATCATGGGGTTTTTGGTTTTTGGTTTTTTAAAGATTTATTTATTTATTATGTATACAGCATGTATGTCTGCAGGCCAGAAGAGGGCGCCAGATCTCATTACAGATGGTTGTGAGCCACCATGTGGGTGCTGGGAATTGAACTCAGAACCTCTGGAAGAGCAGCCAGTGCTCTTAACCACTGAGCCACCTCTGCAGCCCCTACCATGGGGTTTTTACTGTCTTAATTCCTACTTTATAGACCATGTCTGGTTTAGATTCACCTCAGGGTTGGTTACCAGTGCTCACCATTGCTCCCAATATTTCACACCTTCCTTTCAAGCAGTCATGCTTCCTGAAGGTCATTCATTTGTTCATTCGTTCGTTTGTTCGTTTGTATGGGGGCACATAAAGGCTAGAAGAGGGCATTAGATGCCCTGGAGCTGAAGTTAAAAGAGGTTGTGGGCCTCCTGACATGGGTGCCGGCAACCAAACTCAAGTCCTCTGGTTGCGAGCCTAGCCTTTTTATTTTATTATGTGTATGTGTGTGCACACTAATGTCTGTCTCTCTTATTGTGTGAAACAGAGTATGACTCTTTGACTCACCCTCCTCCTCTCTCAGCCTCCTAAAAGCCAGGATTGCAGGCATGTGCCACCACGCCCCATGGATTGTGTATCTCTTGAATGCTGGCAGCAGATGGCAGTCATTCGGTTATTTGGTCTAATGTTTTAGAATTGTCATAAGCTGGGAGCTGGTTTGGGGCTAATATCTCAGCTTGGCAAGTTGTTAGCCCATGTAGGTGGAGAAACCTAAACCTCTAGTCAGCCTGAGTTCAGGCACCCGTGGAAGTCATGCTGTGTCTTGATTGATTTGGATTTCAAATTCACAGATTTAAAAAAAAAAAAAAAAAAAAAAAAAAAGCTGTCATCAGCCAGTCATTGTGATACAGGTCTTTAATCTCAGCACTCCAGAAGCAGAGGCAGGCAGGCAGATCTGAGTTTGAGACCAGACTGGTCTACATAGTAAGTTTACGTTCCAGACCAGCCAGAACTACATAGTATTACCCTGTTTGTTTGTTTGTTTGTTTTTAAAGGAGGCTTTCTCATCAACTGTAGCAAGCTCATCTTATTGAGAAGCTGTTGAAGTACACACAGCTGCTGCCCTTTTTCCTACTTAAGGGACAGATGATTGTTACACAAATTTATTTTGTGGTGTGTGTGCGTGTGTGTGTGTATGTGTGTGTGTGTGTGTGTGTACATGCATGGGAGTTGGAGGACAACTTGTGGGAGTCAGTCGTCCCCCCATGGGTCCCAGGGGTTGAATCTGGAGGTCAGGCCTGTCACCAAGTGCTGGGACCCACTGAGCCATCTCACTGGCCTCCTCCCTTAGCTCACTTTAGTACACACAGGTCCTCTCAGTCCTTCTGCTGTTGTAGTTACCCAAGCCCTATGGAGTCCACACAACAGAGACAGGCGTGCCACACGACTCCTCCACGGTGGTGCTCACTCGTTTCCAAGAACCATACGATGTGAAACCAAGGTCATTTTCAGGCTGATTTTGACCCTTACTCTTTAACCCCCGACCTTTTGGAAGTTCCCACATTGAGATCATCTTGGGTCTGCTCTGGGGTCCTCAGTTCCAGTTCCTCACCCTCGTGTTCCCAGTGGTTTCTTCTACCCTGTGAATATTACTATCCCTTTGCTGTCCAGACTTATTTCCAAAGAGAGACACTGTCTGTCTCTTGTTTCTAGTTCAGCAATTCAGTTCATCTCTGGGTTTTGGCAAGCATTTACAGATACTTAGCATCCCTGTGTATTTGCAGCAGATTTTTAGATTATCTCCCTCAAAATGTGTGACTACATTTGGAAACTCCTAAAGGAGCCTGAGCTCACTCTAATCTGCCCTTTATAGCAGTATAGTCTTTTTGGGTCCTCTCTGAGCATCATGTGGAAGTAACAGTCAGTACCTCCTTCAGGATATTGTTGTAAGGTTTCATTATTGTCCAGGGCCCAGTTCCTGTGCCCTAATAGGGTTCAGAAAGTTCTATCATGCTCTCATGTACATCTTCATCCTCTTCTCTGGATATTCTCAGACACACTCTGATATGGACTGCTCATACATTCCTGAATTTTCCTTCCACTTTGCTTCCAATCCTTAACAGATGGTATTCCTTTTTTTTGTTTTGTTTTGTTTTTAAAGCATTTCCTTCCCCTTGCTCACCCTTCCCTACCCATTCTTACTAATCTCTCCTTCTCAGTGTAGATATTAGTTTCTCCAGGAAGTCGGCCCCACTGATCGCCAAGCCTGGGAGTCCTATGTGCTTCTCTCCAGGCTGCGTCTGTCCACGGAAGCTCTTAGAACTTGCGTGCTCTGAGCATTACTGAGGGGAATGCTCTCTGTTCACTGTTGTACCCCAGCTCCTGAGCAAGGGCCTGGCACACAGATGAGTACATGGCGGCTATTATTCTTATCAGCACCTCCATCTGTCATAATTCTCAAATGTCCGATTGTTGTATAAATAACTCGTCAGTATGCCAAGGTGCTTAGAGTCCAGTTACAAGACTGACAAGGCCGTGCATTGTTTCGGAGCCACATTTTATGCGTTTGTTTTTCACTTGGTCATTTGCCCTTTTCAAACCAGGAACTAACCCAGGAGTGTGATGAGAAGAAAGCCCAGTATGATAGCTGCGCAGCAGGCCTTGAAAGCAATCGGTCCAAATTAGAACAGGTAAGAAGGGCGTTTTTATTTCAACACTTCAGCAAAAGCTGCCCATGTGAGACATTCTCACTCCCTCAGTTCTTACATTCTTTATCATCATCTCCTAGCCTGCCTCCAAACCATCAGCAATCTTGATTCCTTTAAACTTTATATCCATACACTGAGTTTTTCTGTCTGTACCACCTACCACCGAAGCCCAAGGTCCATATTCTCTTGCCCCGACTCTGTAGTAACCATCTATTCGATGCTCTTGTCGTCCTACATTTGATCTCCTAGAGCAGACAAAGAAACTAGTTTCAAATATAGGCCCCCCTCCGTTGACTTCCCACTGCACTAGAGTGAAAGGTAACCTCCAGATTCTGTTGTGCGGGGCTCCGCCTGCCTTGTCAAGGTCATACCCGTGCCCTGCGGTCCTCCTAGTCTGGCACTCCAGACTGGCCAAGCTAGGTTCCACCTCCAGGCTTTTGTGTGAACTCTTCTCTCTCCAGGGACACTCTGTCTTCTCTCCCCTTCTCTTTTCATCACATAGATCTCGCCTGAAAGTCGTCGCCTCCTCAAAGACTTTTCTTTCCTTTTTTTTAAGATTTATTTGTTCATGTTTATGAGTGCTTTGTCTTCATGCACACCAGGAGGAATCTGATCCCACTACAGATGGTTGTGAGCCACAATGTGGCCACTGGGATTTGAACTCAGAACCTCTGAAAGAGCAGTCAAGTGCTCTTAACTGCTGAGCCATCTCTCCAGCCCCTCAAAGACTTTTCTGATCACTTTCCCTAGCGTTTCCCATCTCCTCACCAGCCTGGTACACCTTACTGTGCCATGGGCCCCACATAACACCTGGACTCACTGGAAATATCCTTCATTCCTATTTCCTTGTTTAGGAGAGCAAGGACCTGACTGATTTCCTCAGTGCTGTGTCCCTAGCTCTTAGCAGAGTGTTGATCACAGTAGAGCTTAGTGACTGAGTATCTGTACCTGCAGGTTAGAAAGTGTTGGAGTAGTCTGGGACCGGTGGTACCCACACTGATACTGTAGCCGAGCTTGTGCTGGGAGAGGATTCTGATGCGCACTCTTCTGTTGTGCATGTAAAGCCAGTCTCTCTTCTCTCCTTTCAGTAATCTGTTGCCCGTTTAACACTCTGTATCGTAGGAAGTGCGAGCACTCCGTGAAGAATGTATTCAGGAGGAAAGTAAATACCATTATACGAACTGTGTGATTAAGGTAAGACAAAGAATGTGCATCAGAAGCCTTCCTGAAAATTTTAAATATAGTTATTTGTCTGTCTGTTGTTCTTGGTTTTGTTGTTGTTTTCTGGTTTTTCGAGACAGGGTTTCTCTGTGTAGCTTTGCGCCTTTCCTGGAACTCGCTTTGGAGACCAGGCTGGCCTCGAACTCACAGAGATCCGCCTGGCTCTGCCTCCCGAGTGCTGGGATTAAAGGTGTGCGCCACCACCGCCTGGCTCTGCCTCTGCTTTCTAAGGGCTGGGATCAAAGACATGCATCACCAGGCCTGACTAAAACTTACTCCATTGGTTGATGGACTGATTGATTGTGTCTGTGTGTGCCGTGACTGCCATGTGCCCGGGTGCATCTGTGGAGGTCAGAGAACAACCTCCAGGACTGGCTTCTCTCCTCCAACTGTGTTGGTCCTGGTGATGGAACTCGGGTTGTTAGACTTTGTGGCAGGTACCTTTACCTGCTGAGCCATTTGGTAGGCCCTGAGATCCCCCAGCAGTAAAGACTTCCTGAAGCCTGTCTTTGCATTTAGAACCTGGAAGTTCAGCTGCGTCGAGCAACTGACGAGATGAAGGCGTATGTCTCTTCTGATCAACAAGAAAAAAGGAAAGCAATCAGGCAAGTCATTTTTATGTTTATACTAACTTATTCAATGTTTTCACCTGTAGAAGGTTATAAATAAGATAGAAACATACAGAGCATTTCAGCTATCACATGCTAAGCTACCACTGTAGACTGAGCCTTAGGCGGTTCTAGCCCTCCTAATGGGGTAAGAATACATATAATTGTATTGCTTGCTTGCTTTTTTTTTCATGTAGTAAATATAAATATTTATTTGTTTGTTTGTTTGTTTATTTATCATGGGTTGGGGATTTAGCTCAGTGGTAGAGCACTTGCCTAGCAAGTCCAAGGCCCTGGGTTTGATCCTCAGCTCAAAAAAAAAAAAAAGTTGTGGATTCTGGTATTTGAACTAGGTCCTGCTGCTCATAAAATATAAAGTTTACACTTTAGCCACCTCTAAGCATGCAATTAGTGTACTGATTACATTTGCAGTGCCGAGCCATCACAGTTATCTGGGTGCAAACCCTTTCCAAGTCCATTCATCGTTTTTTTTAACCCCACACCCACCTCCGAGAACACGTGCACTTGTCTGCTCTTTATTAGCATTAAGATTTTAGTGTTGTCTCTTTAAGCACACGTGGCTGGGACTCTGGGCATCTGCTTGTTAATTGTGCAGTGTGACGACCGCCTTTTAGCTGGAAACCATGTGACTGCAGCACTGCCAGCCTTTGAAATGAGAACGGGGTGTAGATACTGCTTAGTCCTTAAATGGTGACTTTGTAGTCTCAACTTGTGGCCCACTATAATGAATCAACACTTGCCTTCAAATACATTTATAGCTAAATTGCAAGTTGTAATAAAATGCAGTAATAGAAGATAAGCCTTCTTTGCCCATCATCACAGTTCAGATGTTTTCTTTTTACTGTCCAGGAAGAAGACAAAAAGGTAGGGGTCACATTTGACGCTGCAGAGGGTATTTTGAGTGTCTCTGCATTGGTGTTACCGGAAGGAGCCGAGGAAGTAGTCTGTAGCAGTCTTTGTAGTACACAAGGCAAGCCAGAGCAGAGCTCCCCTATGAAGAGAGTGATTTTAATACTAGCTCTCACATATTAAACGATAAAAGTCTTTATTCAGGTCCTTTCAAAGAGTGTAAACTTTGCTCTTATGGTCTATATTGTCGGTGGTAAGAAATGAGAATAGTTGATTTGTTCTTGAAAATTAGACGTTTTAGAAATTTAATTCACTTCTTCAAGGTTATCAGTCTAAAAAGGAAGAAAGAAATAATTGCTTCTGAATTGTTAAATGTCCGATCATTTTCTGACAGGGAGTGTGTACTTCATCACTAAAAAAATCAATGTGGGGCCAGCAGGGTGGATTCCTGGGTAAGGGTGCTTAGTGCCGACCCTGATGACCTGGGTTTAACCCCCAGAACCCACATAGCAAAAGAAGAGGACCGAGTCCCACAAGTTGTTCTCTGACCTCCACACACGTGCTGTGGCACAGGTGTTTGAATGCGCATACACATACAAAATAAATAAGTGTAAAATATTTCTTATTTAAAACAAAATCATTAGAGTTGTGGAGGAGGCTCCATGAGTGAGGTGCTCACTGTACAAGCATGAGGAACTGAATGTGAGTCTCCAGCACCCACATAAAGAACAGATACAGTTGCTTAGGCAGTGATGGTGCATACCTTTAATACCAGCACTTGGGAGGCACAGGCAGGCAGATCTGTGAGTTCAAGGCCAGCCTGGTTTACAGAGTGAGCTCCAGAATAGTCAGGGCTACACAGAGAAACCCTGTCTCAAAAAACCACAACCTAGTCAGGTGGTGGTGGTGCACGCCTTTAATCCCAGCACTCGGGAGGCAGAGCCAGGTGGATCTCTGTGAGTTCGAGGCCAGCCTGGTCTACAGAGTGAGATCCAGGACAGCCAGGGGTATACAGAGAAACCCTGTCTCAAACAAAACAAAACAAAAAACCCACAAAGAACAGATATGGTGGCGTGTGCCTATAACCCCAGCAGTGGGTCTCAGAGACAGATGTTTGGCATGGGGCTCACTGGCCAATCTATCCAAACACACAGTCTGGGTTCAGTGAGAGAGACTGCTTTAGCATAAGGAAGGGAAGCAAGTGAAAAAGGAGGAAATCCACCTCTGGCTTCTCCACACCCCGCGTGGCTGAGTGCCCCTGCATGTGTACGTAGACAGTCTTATAGACTGTCATCTTCCCTAGGTGTTTAATGGAAAAGCACTGGCCGTGACTACACTGGTCCCTTCAAATGCTATAGAGAGGGACCAGCAAAATGACTGGGAGGGAGGAGGTGCTTGCCACCAAGCCTGACAACCCCACAGTGTGGACGATGATGACACACTCCTGCAGCTGTCCACTGGTGCACGTGTGCAGCTAGGAGTGGACATGTATACACAAAGACATTCGAAAATTGTAATGAAAAAATAATTCTGAAAAAATAGTGTTGGTTACATTTTAAATTCATGGATAAATGTTTTAAAATATTACTACAGAGACAAAAACTTATTGTCATTCCATTTTCAATATTCTGGTTCTTTTTAATTAGCCCCAAGGTTTAAGAAATAGCCTGGGTTTGTTGTTGTTGTTGTTGTTTTTAACTCCACCCCCCACTGCCATCTCACCAGGGCACTGGGTACAACCTAGAGGCTGTCCATGCCAGGTTGGGGCTAACACACTACTATAATAAGCCTGTTGGTTTCCTAAGAAAATTTATGTAAATGAGAATGCTAATACAATTTGGACAAGTCTCAGACCTAAGATACTAGTGAATTAGTGAATTCTTTTTTTTTGGTTTTTCAAGTCAGGGTTTTTCTGTATCTTTGCGCCTTTCCTGGATCTCACTCTGTAGCCCAGGCTGGCCTCAAACTCACAAAGATCCGCCTGCCTCTGCTTCCCCAGTACTGGGATTAAAGGCGTGCGCCACCACCGCCTGGCGTGAATTAGTGAATGTTTAAAGCCATCGGAGCTGTAACCATACTTTGCCCCACCCTGAGACAGGGTTTCTCTGTGTAGCCCTGACTGTCCTGGAACTCACTTTGTAGACCAGGCTGGCCTTGAACTCAGAGATCCACCTGCCTCTGCCTCCCAAGAGCTGAGATTAAAAGTATGTCCCACTGGGGGTGGGGTGGGGTGGCACACACCTTTAATCCCATCGTACATTCTTCTTGGGTTACTATGGCATCTAACTCATCCTGGCAGTCCTTTGGGGAATGTGGAAAGCAAGCAGTTGGACCTTGTGTTTCATGAATTTCAAGGGCAAATCAAGGCTCATGGGTTTGTGGAGGGTCTCCACCCTTGTTCCTGTGGGCAGATGCCACCTGTGCTTCCCCCGGGACCATGGGTGCTTTCTGTGCCATTCTCCTTGTCCTTTTCCCTCCGCTGCAGAGGCATGATCGTTCGCTGCTGCTGCTGCCGCTGCTGCTGCCGCCACTGCCACTGCTGCCGCTGCTAGATTTTCCCTTCTGTGGTTTAGGATATCTTAGATTCTCCAACTTATCTTGCTTTATTCTTCTAATAGTACAATCTAAGTTTGCACAGAGAGATTAAAAAACAATGTTTGCATTTAAATCTAGCCAGGCATGGTAGCACAGGCCTTTAATCCCTGCACTCAGGAGGCAGAGGCAGGTGGATCACTGTAAGTTCAAGACCAGGGCTTTTACACAGAAAAACCTTGTCTGGGAACATTCCCTCTCCCCAAGTAAACAAACAAACAAACAATTATAAGATTTAAAGTCTCCTCCCATATCCCTTATTTAGTTAGGTTTTTTTTTTTCTTTCTTTCTTTTTTTAAAGATTTATTTATTTATTTTTGTATACAGAAGAGGGCGCCAGATCTCATTACAGATGGTTGTGAGCCACCATGTGGGTGCTGGGAATTGAACTCAGGACCTCTGGAAGAGCAGTTGGTGCTCTTAACCGCTGAGCCATCTCTCCAGCCCCTTATAAAAATATTTTTAAAACCAAAAACTAATCATTATGGAGCAGCCTACATGGATATTGAGTGCTTTCAAGATGAACATTTTGGGGGATGGAGAGATGGCTCAGTGGTTAAGAGCACTGACTGTGCCGGGCGGGGGGTGGCGCACGCTGTAATCCCAGCACTTGGGAGGCAGAGCTAGGTGGATCTCTGTGAGTTCAAGGCCAGCCTGGGCTACAGAGCGAGTTCCAGGAAAGGCGCAAAGTGACACAGAGAAACCCTGTCTCGAGAAAAAAAAAAAACAGGGTTGGGGATTTAGCTCAGTGGTAGAGCACTTCCCTAGCAAGCGCAAGGCCCTGGGTTCAGTCCTCAGCTCAAAAAAAAAAAAAAAAAAAGAAAAAGAAAAGAAAGGAAGAAAGAAAAAAAACAGCACTGACTGTTCTTCCAGAGGACCCAGGTTCAATCCCCAGCACCCACATGGCAGCTCACAACTGTCTGTAACTCCAAGATCTGACACCCTCACACAGGCAAAATATCAATATATATAAAATAAGAATAAATAAGTATTTTTAAAAAAAGAGCCAGGCAGTGGTGGTACACACCTTTAATCCCAGCACTCGGGAGGCAGAGGCAGGTGGATCTCTGTGAGTTCGAGGCCAGCCTGGTCTACAAAGTGTGTTCCAGGAAAGGCACAAAACTACACAGAGAAACCCTGTCTCGAAAAACAAACAAACAAATAAATAAATAAATAATAAAAATTTTAAAAAGATGAGCATGTTGACATACACCTGTGATTTTCACACTTGGAAGGCTGAGATTAGAGGATTATGGGTAGGACTGGTTTAAGATACCTGAGTTTGAGGCCAGCCTGAGAAAATGGTGGGACCTTATTAAAGGTGTGTTTACATAATGCACACCTTTAATCCTAGCACTCAGGAGGTAGAGGCTGGCAGATCTATGTGGGCTCAAGGCCAGCCTGGTCTACTGTAGGTGAATTCAAGACCAGTCAGATACCTAGTCAGACTCTGAGAGAGAGAGAGAGAGAGAGAGAGAGAAGAAGAAGAAGAAGAAAAGAAAAGAAAAAAGGAAGGAAGGAAGGAAGGAAGGAAGGAAGGAAGGAAGGAAGGAAAATGAAGAGTGTGGCGGCACACCCTGTAGACACGGCACTTGAGAGGAAGGCGGGACTGTCAGGAATCAAGGCTAGCCTTGGTTATACACTAAGTTTGAGGCCATACTGGGCTGCATGCCATCTTAAAAATGCTAATACACCTGCATGTGTATATGTTAGCAGATACATTAGAAATATATGTACATATAAATGTATATATAAAAATAAATATTATTCTATCTTCATAATTTATTTAGACTTTTTCCACTTCAGTATGTGTAGACTTGTCTCATTCTTTATCACAACTCTGTATTAGTCCTTTGACTAGATTCACTATAGTCTACCTCAACAGTTCCCCATCTCCATGCATTTGGCCTATGAGTTTTCAGTAGCCCGTGCACCAGTGAAGTACATGGTATTTGCTTACAGTTTCTGAAGTCGTGAGTTGTCCTGGAGGTGAGTTCCTGGAGCAGAGCTGCAGACTCAACACTGGTCAGTGTTTGTTAATGTGTACTCCTTCTGCCTGCAGACTCTACAAGGCAGTGAGACATTTAATCAAATTGTTTGCCTTTGTTTTAAGGGTAGATTAAGCAAAAATAGCACTTAACATCTTAATTTTCTTAATTTCCCATATAATGCTGTGCCCTCCCCCTTTACATTACTGTTTACTAGAAGAAATGACTAAACCTGAACAAAAACAAAGTATCTGAGGAGCTTCATTCTGATTCTGCCCAAACTGTAAATGGATATCGATATGCTCATTTATAATTTAGTTGTGTGTTTGAATCAACTCAAGTTGAAGTTAAATCATTGTGTTGACTCCCTAGGGAACAGTACACCAAAAATATTACTGAACAAGAAAACCTTGGTAAGGTAAGAATGATTTTTAATGTTTCTAATTGAGACTGTTGCATAGCTCTGACATTGTCATTCTCTTGGAAGGCTCCAGTTTGAGGGGTGTTAATTCCTTTCTTAAGAACTGAAAGGGACAAGTGAGCGAGCGCTGAGCATTAGTTAGAGTGTGGTCAGCCTGGTGACCTAAGTTCGATCTCCAGGACTCCTACACTAGAAGATAACCAACTCCCATGAGAGGTCCTCTGACCTCCAAACACATCTCAGGGGTATGTGTGTGTGTGTGTGTGTGTGTGTGTGTGTGTGTGTGTGTGTTCACTAGCCAGGTGGTGGTGGCACACACTTCTAATCCCAGTACTTGGAGGCTGAGGCTTGTGGATATCTGTGAGTTCAAGGCCAGCCTGGTCTACAGAGCGAGTTCCAGGACAGCCAGAGCTACACAGAGAAACCCTGTTTTGTTTTGTTTTTGTTTGTTTGTTTTTCGAGACAGGGTAGTTTTGGTAGCTAACTTGGATCTTTCTCTATAGCCCAGGCTGGCCTTGAACTCACAGAGATCCGCCTGGCTCTGCCTCCCAAGTGCTGGGATTAAAGGTATGCGCCACCACCACCCGGTGAGAAACCCTGTTTTGAAAAACCATTTAAAAAAGTAAATAAGTAAGAAGAAAGAAAGGAAGATAGGAAGAAAGAGAAAATAAATTAATGTGTTTTAATTAGTTTATATAAACATTCATTTGTAAAATACATTAACAATAGATGTTTAGATTTTTAGAAGTTAGTATGATTGTCAATAGACTTTCATCTAAAGAGTCCATGTTATGTTAATATGAAACTATTCCTCTGTTTCTCTTATTTAGAGAAGTCCTGGGGGGCTGGAGAGATGGCTCAGTGGTTAAAAGCACTGGCTGCTCTTCTAGAGGACCAGGGTCAATTCCCAGCAACCACATAGTGACTCGCAACTGTCTATAACTTCAATTCCAGAAGTTCCAAAGTTCCCTTCTGGCCTCTGTGGGCACCAGGCATGCAGTGGTATAGACATTCATGCAAACAAAACACCTCTCTCTCTCTCTCTCTCTCTCTCTCTCTCTCTCTCTCTCTCTCTCTCTCTCTCTGTGTGTGTGTGTCACACACACACACACACACACACACACACACACACAATCTTTTTAATTATGAAAAGTGCCTGGATGGATGTTAATGTGTACAGAAATGTTTATGAAATCTTAAATCCCTTTACAAGCTTAATTTCTAAATCATTTACAGATTAACTTCGGGCTGGGTGAAGCTGGGTGGTAATTCACATGCTGGCCATGTACAAGAACCTGCTTTCAGTCTATAGCACCAAGAAGAATTTCCTGCTCCTTCCAGTGTGATGTTTTACTTAAGCAAGGTCTCGGGGAAAGTGGGATATAAAGTATTTTGAAGCAGAATGAACCAGACTGAGCCATAACACAATCTCAGCTCCCCACTCCTCACTTGTGCAGAGGATCTCAATTGTCAAGGCAGCCCAGAGTAAAGCTAGTGTTTCCAAGAGTGTGATGTACACACACGCAGAGGCCAGAGACCTCTAAGTGCCCTCTTCTGATGCCCTCTACCCACTTCCTTAAGACAGGCTCGCACAGCACTGTGATATCTGAGGTCGTCCCTCACCAAGCCCCGGGGACCTCCTGTCTCTGTGCTGAGGGTCCAGGTGGAGGTGCTGGGATCCCAAACCAGGTCCTCAGCTGGCACTCTTACCCACTGAGCATCTCCTCCACCCTGAGTTGGCTCTTGAAATAATCTTTAGAGGTTGTTAGCATTTGGGACAAAGAAATTATTTCAGTAGTATAAGAAAAGTTATAGTTTAGGTTTACCGTATCTGAAAAAGTCCTGCTCAGAACTCGTAAAATCCTTAGTATACTTCGATGGTCTTTCCAAATACTTCTAATCTGTGAACACAAACATGTTTGTGGTGAGATATGTCACTCACAACATAAATTTTCATATGCTAATCATGTGCTTTCTGTATTATATTAAAAAAAAAAAAAGGTTGGTTACATTACAATTACATCTGAAATTCTCCTGTGTGTTCTTACTGTTTCCTGTTATATTTGCTTTCAGTATCCATAACTGGGGTGGGCAGTATTTAATCAGTGGTTTAAATCTCGCCTCCATCCTGGTTCATCCTCTTATTTGGGCAAGCATCAGCCCTCGGCACTCTCATGTGTCCTGTGTGGTGAGGAGCTGTCCTAAGAGGAGGGATGAGTGTGTTTCTGTGCGCAGCTGCTGTGTGTTCACTTGTCTCCTTCACACCGTGGTGTGCTGCTGCTCCTGTCGCACGCTTTCCATGTGTGTGCACTGCCAGCCCCTTTCCATGTGTGTGCACTGCCAGCCCCTTTCCATGTGTGTGCACTGCCAGCCCCTTTCCATGTGTGTGCACTGCCAGCCTGTTGCTAGAGTTTTCCTGCCTGGCCCAGTCAGGACAAATCTCTCTTACCCGCCAGTCCCACAGTCACTCAGACCCAACCAAGAAAGCACACAGAGACTTACATTGTTTAGAAACTGTATGGCTGTGGCAGGCTTCTTGTTATCTACTTCTTCTATCTTAAATTAACCCATTTCTGTTAGTCTATACTTTGCCACATGGCTCGTGGCTTACCAGTGTCTTTATATGTTGCTTCTCATGGTGGCGGCTGGCGGTGTCTCTCTACCCAGCCTTTACTTCCCAGAATTCTCTTCTCTCTTGTCTCGCCTATACTTCCTGCCTGGCCACTGGCCAATCAGAACTTTATTTACACAGAGTGATATCCACAGCACTTCCCCTTTTCTTTTTTTTTTTTTAGGAAGGTTTTAACTTTTACATAGTACAATTACATATAACAAAACAATTATCAAGCAAGAATTACAGTTATAATATTAAAGAAGATATCCTATCTATCTTATATTTGTGAGTCTAAGGTTTTGTATCTAACTTATCTTTTATCATAATGGAGGAAATTATAACTATCTAGTCTTCAACCACATCAAAGACCTCAGAAGGATATAATATTACCTGAGAAATGGGAGAAGGATGTAAGCAACTTTCGGGAGTCTTGTAGGGTAGACAGAGACAGCTGGCAGCCTGAACAGTCACTTAATGTTCCTTTGTAAAGTTGGGGCATTTGTCTTCAGCCCACAGGGCTAGAGTCTCTTGATCACTTCTCTCAGTGTCCTATAGAATGTCTGGCAGTTTCCTCTGCGAAGCAGGAACCTGAAGGACCATTTTGTCAAGCAAAGTTTAGTGGTCACCTTTCTATGGGTCCTGCATGTCCAGTCGATCAAGCAGTCCAGGCAAGAACAGTTTTTTGCCCAAATGGCTATTTTTGCCAAGGTGAAGATAAGATATGAAGTGTCTTCAATGCCCATCCTCCTCTCTGAAGTAAATTGGTGCTGCCAGGAGCAGACATGTCTCACTGTCCAGAAAGTCTAAATTTTAAAAGTATTTTAAATGCCATATTTTGTAGACCTTTGAAGTGTTTGAAGAGTACCTGTCTATCTGAAATATCTCTGTGTATACCTAGAAGACTTAACTAACATGGCTATGAGTATGATTATCATAGATGACCAGTTATTAATCTATTTTTAATTATCCATTACAATTTTAAATGAGCTATATGAACATAATACCTTAAACAAGAGTAGAAATATACACACAATATAACACAATTAACTAAGTTTATATCAATAGACTAAAATCTAAACCAATGTAAAACATTTTAAACAAGTTGTTGCTCTTTAGAAGTTCCTTAATTTATCCTTTTATCCTATTATATCTATATCATATCCCCTTTCATTCTTTAGAAAGAGATCACATTTATAATCAACCTGCTTTTAAAGAAAAATATTGGTTTTCTCTGTCCCACACCAGAGGGCTCTTCTGATTTGGGACACAAGAATCTCTTAACCTTTTCTTTTAGCAATATGTCTGGGTTTAGAGAAGGAGTGAGCCAATTCCATCTCCAAAGCCAGCTGGGAATTTGGGCGTAGTTTTTCTTACTACTTCCTGCTGGAGGGGGGGCGCTGTATCTCATGGGAACACAAAGAAAATTTTAGGATTATGGAGTAGTCCATGAGGGTAAACCTCTGAGCCAGTTGCCTTGAAACCATTTTGGATGTTGAATCATCTGGGCCATTGTGTCACCAGAGACCTTTCAGGTGGTCTTGGCTGATCAAACCTGATGTATCTTAATCTGGAACAAATCCACAGCCTCTGGCTTTCTGTGGAAACAAAAGCAGAGACTCTTTTCCAAAGCAACATATCTTTATATCCAAATTTTGAAGTCAAGGTACCTTTAAAATTTACATATTTGTTTAACTCAACAGCTTTTATGATCAAATCTTTTTTTGCAGTTAAAAATCCCAAAAACAACATAAACCAGATTCTCTGTGTAATATCCATCTTTGTAAGATTGAAACTCCCCTGTGGCTGCCGGCTCCGCCCACCTCAGCTTTCCAACATGGCGGTGGTACAGTTTACCACCAGCTCTGGGTCTGGAGCCGTGTGTACCATCAACTATCAGAAGCAGTTCTATAAAAGCAGTGCATAGCCCAGAAACCTTTTTTTTTTTTTTTTTTAAACTAGCAAAGGCTAAATCTACCATACAACAGAGTAAAGTGCTGCTTGTAGATTCCTCATTCCCGCCACACTGCAGGTCAGACACACACGCCAGAAACCCGCCATAGTAGCTCAAACTGGCAGGCTGCGGCTAACTTGAGAGAGACAACTAGGAAGCTGTTTTTAGCTCCGTTTTAGAATCTTTTTTCTCAGGTTTTAGGAGGAAACTCTTGCCAACATGTTGGACGCCATTTGTAGTTAGAGTTTTCCTGCCTGGCCCAGTCAGGACAAATCTCTCTTACCCGCCAGTCCCACACCAGCCCCTTTCCATGTGTGTGCACTGCACTGCCAGCCCCTTTCCATGTGTGTGCACTGCACTGCCAGCCCCTTTCCATGTGTGTGCACTGCCAGCCCCTTTCCATGTGTGTGCACTACCAGCCCCACCCTTCTTCCTCACTGTCGCTTCTTGCTGACTGCTCTTTCCAGTCAGCCTTCCTCAGGTTACAGAACCAAAGTATATTTTTGCAATTAGTCAAACCTTTTGTACTTCTCTTTATAGTTATGGTCAGGGAGTAAAACAGTTTTCGCAGGTGGAACTATCTAGACTTAGTAGCAAAAATCAGAGATGGCTCAGTGGTTAAGAGCACTGTCTTCTTTTCCACAGAACCCAGGTTCAATTCCCAGCACCTACATGGCAGCTCACATGTATCTGTAACTCTAGTTCCAGGGGATCCAACGCCCTCTTCTGGCCTTCATAGGGACCATACATGCACATGGTGCACAGACATACATACAGGCAAAACACCCATACATATAAAGTAAAAATAAACAAGTCTCTCTCTCTCTCCTCTCTCTCTCTCTCTCTCTCTCTCTGTCCCTCTCTCTCTTTTTGAGACAGAGTTTCTCTTTGTAGCTCTGGCTGTCCTGGAATTCACTCTGTAGACCAGGCTGGCCTAGAACTCAGAGTTCTTCCTGTTGCTGGTCTTATTTATAAAAAATATTTCTCATAAAAATTTTGGCTTATTAAATGGTAAACACCTTTTTAAAAAATATCACTGCTGTCTCTGAAGAAGATATGCCTGTGGTTTGATAATTTGAACTTACATAGACTGTACTTCAGGGTCAAATATAGCATCTAATGATAACATACACAATACAATATAGGTTATCAAGTATTTCCATCTGTGTTAGCACATGAAGAAGAAGAGTATAAGGCACATAGTTTTATTATTCCCTGTTACTAGCTGCAGTTGGCAGTTGAGACAGCTGAGGTCCAGGGAAGCTGAGACTTTGCTTCTAACTGGTGACAGAGCCACAGCTGAACCTCAGACCAGACTACTTCCCTGATTCCTTTGTCTCCTCCTCTCCTCCCCTCCCCTCCCCTCCCCTCCCCTCCCCTCCCCTCCCCTCCCCTTCTTCCCCTCTCCTCCCTCCCCTCCCCTCCCCTCCCCTTCTTCCCCTCTCCTCCCCTCCCCTCCCCTCCCCTCCCCTCCCCTTCCCTCCCCTCCCCTTCTTCCCCTCTCCTCCCTCCCCTCCCCTCCCCTCCCCTTCCCTCCTCTCCCCTTCTTCCCCTCTCCTCCCTCCCCTCCCCTCCCCTCCCCTTCCCTCTTCTCCTTCCCCTCTCCTCCCTCCCCTCCCCTTCCCTCTTCTCCTTCCCCTCTCCTCCCTCTCCTCCCCTCCTCTCATTTCCCCCCTCCCCTCCCCTCCCCTCTCTTCCCTTCCTCTCCCCTCCCCTCCCCTCCTCTTGTTTTCTCCTTATTTTTTTGTTTGTTTCCTACACTTGATGTGTGTGACCGTTGCCTGCTTGTACACAAGTGTACCACAGCATGTATCAGAGTCCCTGGCCTGGAGTTCCAGATGGTGTGAGCCACCATGTAGGTGCTGGGAATCAAACCTGAGTCTTCTGCTAGAATAGCAAACGTTCTTAAACCACAGTCATAGCTCCAGCTCCCTTTTCTGATCCTTTTAACTTCAGGTTATTCTACAGGTACCTTAAATTTAATTAACTTTTTAAATATTCTTAGTGTAAATGTTTTAGAGGAGAACATAGTTGCTTCGTTATCACTTATGAAATGTATAAAACACGCCATACTCCTCTGCCTCATAATGCCAGAAGTCAGTCTCCTTAACCAATAATGTATTATTACTGCTTTTGTTTTGAATGGTAGAAACTCCGGGAAAAGCAAAAGGCTGTACGGGAAAGTCATGGTCCAAATATGAAGCAAGCAAAGATGTGGCGTGATCTGGAGCAGCTGATGGAGTGTAAAAAGCAGTGCTTTCTAAAGCAGCAAAACCAGATTTCCATTGGTCAGGTAATTCAGGAGGGCGGAGAGGACCGCCTGGTGCTCTGAGCCCTGTGTCTGTCACTGGCTGTGAGGGCGGCACCCGCACACAGCGCTTCCTGCTTGGAAGGGGTTTGTTCATCCTTTGCTTTCAGACTCCTTCCTCCTAAAGTTGTCTCGGAAAATGACGTGAAGGCAGATTCCGTCTTTTTACCATGAAGAAGAGGCTTGCGTTGTTTGTTTAGTTTAGACGTCAAGTGGTATCCTGAGTTTTATGAGAAAGGGACTAAGCTTGCTATCTGTAATGTAAACATGTGTCCATTAAGAACCATCTAGTTTTTAAAGCTGTAATAACCAGTGGATTAATGTTTTCTCAATCTTTTTTCCGGACTTCAGAGGACTCTTTTAGGAACTAGGATCTCTTGTTTTGAAGAAACATTTGTCTGAAGTCAGCAGACCCTAGGGTTTCACTTCAGTTTCTTCCTCTTCTGTAAATGCAAGCCGGTTTAACATTTTGAAAAGCCTTTCTTCTCTCCATGTGATTCAAAAGCAAATAAAGCCTGGAACATGGCATGGCTGTTGATCTTAAATAATATACTGGTGTCAATCTTTTCTTTTATAAGTATTTTATAATATTCACTTCTCATCTTACAGGATTATTATTCATTTTCACCAAACATCGATGGAGAGCTAATAATACAATCATGCGATTGTACTGAGGACTGCTATTATAAATATAAAAATTGTTATGAAATTTGGATGTGACATGGGCTGGAAAGCTAACACAAGATTCCTGGTGAAATTTAGGAGTTCAAAGTGCTTCCAGCCTCTGCTTCATTTGGCTGGATACTTAAAGACTGCTTTGGTTTTCCTTAAAGAAAGATAGTAAACTCGAATGTTCTCTTTTACTTCATTTTGGTTTCAATCTGTTTTTCAAAATTCTGGCCTTTAGATTTGAAAACACGGGTTTTTAAATTGTTAGTCTGTCCTTCATAAGCTAGTTCTTTAAAAAAAAAAAATGAAAATTTGTGTTGTGTAAGATATGCAGACATGTGTCTCTTTGTCCCAAGTTTGATCTGCTCTTAATATTGAAGGCTCATTAGTAATCAGAACACAGTGTCAGCCTCTGCTCCACACACGACTACACACTCAAATGCATTCACACATAGTTGTGCACATAGGCACTTACACACACACACACACACACACACACACACACACACACACACGCTCACAAAGAAGAGAAAGGGAAGAAGGAGAAGCTGAGCATTCCGGTGTGGATGGGTGAGTCTGGTCCTCAGTTTATTCACCCTCTTACCTAGGCAAGTGTCAGCCACCAGCACTCCCCGTCCTTCCTTTATGTCAGAAGCTAAAAGAGGCAAGGCTGTACATTAGTGTGTGGAGGGAAACCCTCCTTAATTCAGTAACCATTTCTGGACACTGAGGTAGATGATGTTCGTGCCAGATCAGCTGGAGGCTGGCGTGTTCTCAGGGATACATATTCTTCGCTAGCCAGAGTGTGAGTTCCGTAGCGACCACTTGGAAGACAAGATGGCTTCTACAGAAACCTCATTTTATTCCCCCGGAGAAAATCTCACAAGATTATTCAACGTAGAGGCTGATCTGCTTTAGCCTACACTCCCTCTGCTTCTCCCCTTAAGTTTTGGGATTGTGGACGGCAGCCCACAGGCCTGCTCAGGGCTCTGATTGATTATCACCTGCCATCTTGCCTCTGCACAGAACAAGTGTGCAGATTACACACAAAGGCAGCTCCGAAATTGCTTTATTAATTGAGACAGAACATCGTTATAACTTCAAGAAAAGCAAATTGAAAAAAAAAAACCTCTAAAAGAACAAGTTATTTATAGCTTTTATGTAACATTGGACACTTAGTCATGCGACTTAATGGGTTTCATGCAGACGTCCTTCCATTCGTCCATGGTTTGATTTAACAGTAACGAGCTTTGACTAACCCTGACAGTTTCTGACAGCTGGCACTTAGTAAAGCAGAGCTTGCTCCATTTTTTTTTTCCTCTAAGGTTAATATTCTAGCTGGCTAATTGATGAGAGTACTTAATCATTTTAGAAAATGATGTGTCTTTCACATGGGGGCCCAAATAAAGGAGAAGAATGTAGCCTGTGAGTCTGCCTTTGCAATCATATTTCCTTCTCTGGGGCTGCTGTTGCCAGCTGTTGTGGGGACTGACTGTCAATTGCAGCTCCCTCTCCCTCACTATTGGTTCAGGAAATAATCCTGTAAAGGTTGCCCTTTACGAAGAATCCAGAAGAAGGATATGCTTCCTGTTCTGATCAGTTGAATTCAAAGTCACATTTTCCAGAGCTGAGGAGCGGCTAGAGGGCCTCCGAACACTGGAAAGTGAAGGGAATTCAAACCAGCAATGGTTAACCCGGTTAACCCTCTAGCTGATGCCTCTTGCCATGTTACTTTAATTCGGCAGGCAGCAATTCTAAAAGAAGTTGTTGAATCACATCTGCCTTGATTTGATGTTCACCATTCTGCCGAATTCTTAGCATGCATGACATTTATACATCTTTGGGAAAATTTTAAGCTCTGTGTACTTTCCAAATGTGTTCCTTAAGTTTTTAATGCTAAAATGATACCAAGCATTTTTTAAAATAATTTGAGTAAAATAAGAGGCTATGTATGCACTCCAACTAAAAATGTGTAAATTGGCAGGATTCTTTGGATTTGAATTTGAAAAAAAAAATGCATCATGAGTAACGCAGACAAAGCTGTCTTTCACAGAGGCAAAGTTTACATTGAAAAAGAACTGTGGAGGTGTGTGTCTCAGACAGCCCTCATCTTACACAGGTACTCACCCAATGCTGGTGCCTGATGAGTGTGAGTGTGAATAAAAGGCTTGTTTCTGCATTGGCACTTACATCATGCCTCTCGCTTGGCAGGGAGGAGTTTGCCTCCGGGAGCAGGTAATGGGCACCCTGCTGATTAGCCTGCCCTGAGCTTGCTTGCCCACAGCTTGGCCATACTGTGGTAAGGGAGGTCTGGAGCATATGTACCGCCCTGTCTTCCAGACAGTCTACAGCAGCCAGAAAGGCGATAGATCTGCACCTTTTTCACAGGCATAATTATCTCTACTTACACCAATCCTTCCTCCCTTTCCACTAAATGAGGACGGTCTAATTAGAGCTGTTTGCTGTGGCAGCCAGGCATGAGGTGAGTGTTTTGTCTGGGGAGGGTAGAGAAGGATCATTAAAGGTGATCTATGTGTTTTGATGTCTGACTCTTCTGTCTTAAGACAGTCTTTAAAAAAAAAAAAAATAGGTTCATGTGTAAGAATATGGTAAAGGGTTGGGGATTTAGCTCAGTGGTAGAGCGCTTGCCTAGCAAGCGCAAGGCCCTGGGTTCGGTCCTCAGCTCCGGAGGAAAAAAAAAAAAATAAAAAAGAATATGGTATATTCTTACCCAGACCTTGCAAAAGAAATAAAAAAATAAAGCCAAGAGTCCAAATAAGTAGTTTTTGAGAGGCCTGGACAAACACGTGCCTTCTGCTCCCAGGCTCCCTCTTTTGGCAAACTGGAAGTACTTTCTTAGTCGCTGGTAATTTCACAATTTCCTTTCTAGAACCTTGCGTCACTGATCTGGTTACTGTTATGGAAATTCACTCTTGAGAACTTAGGGAGAAATGAAAGATTTCTGTTTCCCGGTGAGCTCCTGAGGTGCAGCTTTATTGGAGGATGTAACTGCTGCTCTCTATGAGGAGCTGCTTAGGCTGCTCTTGGTAGATAGCATAGAACTCAGCTGAGTTCAGGCTCTTGCTTCAAAGGAGCCCAAGGATGACTCACATTGTCTTCTGTTAGGGCCTTGGAGGGAGCCCTGCCAGCCAGCGCAAAGTCGCCTTGCTCTGCCCTTGCAGGGGATTGCTCTCCAGCTCTGTGGAGTAACAGTGCAGCTCACACCTTACAGGGGAACCTGTTCCCTTCTTAAAGAGCTCAGGCACATCCCTGTGTCAGAGGTTGGACTTTGTTAAAACAGGAATGAAACAAATTAGCAGATTTTATCTCCCAAAGCTCTATAACCATGACGATAAAGCAGAAAGTACTTGAACCATTCCTGAGTGCCAGGTATGTGCCAGGCAGAGCTTGACAAGCTTCTGTCCAGGAAGCAAGGTGATTCTCCGTGAAGCAGGACATTTGTCTCTGTTTATTGATGGGGAAGCTGGAGCACAGAGACTTCCCTAGTCTAACCCAGGTAATGAGGGGCAGAGCTGGCATCCAAAACCTCTGCTCTAAACTGCTGCCTCGACATGTGACCCAGTGTATAGACAAGGTGTTTATTTGTAAACAAGTTGTTTCTGAACTACCATGTGCATTAAATTCTGTTTAGTGCTGCTTATAAACTTAGAGTACCTTTTTAAAGACTGGATTTGGGACTGAAGAGATGGCTCAGTAGTTAAGAGCACTGGCTGCTCTTGCAGAATCCTGGATTCAATTCCCAGCACCCACATGACAGCTGACAACTCTCTAAACTCCAGTTGCAGGGCATCTGATACCTCTTCTGGCCTCCTCAGGCATCACACACATGGTGCACAGACATACATGCAGGCAAAACTCCCATATGTATAAAATTATTTCAAATAAAAACTGGTCTTGCTCACTGATTGGAAGAACAGATTTTCCCTAATGCTCAACATGGGCTATGTCAAGGAGACAAGGGCTTACACCAGAAACTGAGTCAGTGAACTCAGGAAAGCTGAGGCTAATGATGCAGGCCGAAGGAAGCTCCGAAGGGCGCTGTTTAAGACTGCCTTTGATGCCAGGCAATGGCGGTGCACGCCTTTAATCCCAGCACTCAGGAGGCAGAGCCAGGCAGATCTCTGAGTTTGAGGCCAGCCTGGTCTACAGAGTGAGATCCAGGACAGGCACCAAAACTACACAGAGAAACCCTGTCTCGAAAAACCACACACACACACACACACACACACACACACACACACACACACACACAAAGACTGCCTCTGCTGAAATGGTAAAGTTGTATAGTTGTATAGTTGGGCAAGGCCAATTTTTTATTTGTAAAAATTTCGTGAAACAAAAACTCAAATACAAAAAAATATATATATAATAAGCAAGACTACAAAATGTGTTTAAATTTATTAAATCCAAAATGATTTTGACCAGTATATAAACATCTCTTGCCTTCTTTCTATAAAATTGCTAAGACACAGCTGCTTTCTGAACTAGAGGAATTTGTAAGATACTTTATTAACTGGAGAATGAAACTTAACTCATTTGTTTACATGCAAGTATTGTCTCCTGTGTGTGTGACACTGTACTGGAGTTTTGAAATGTAAGAGCTACATGAGCTGAGTTTTGCTCTAAAAACCTCGTATGCAGACAGGCAAGGCAGCTTAGCAGGTAAAGGTGCTTGCCACCAAGCCTGGTGATGTGAGTAGACCGTTGAAACCCATATGGAAATGAAAACTGTCCTCTGACCACACACATATATACAATAAACATAATTTTCAAAACTCACACTCAAATACTATATAGAAAAGTAATGTTATATATGCAGTTCTTGTGAAATGGGTTGAGGAATGTTTTAAAGAGAAGCAAGCCATGTCTGGATTTGCAAGGACAAGTTAAGATTTTATGGACATGAAAAACATGGAAGGCTGGAGAGATGCTCAGTGGTTAAGAGCACTGGCTGCTCTGGCAGAGGACCTGGATTGGGGTCCCAGTACCCACATGGCACAAGTTCACAATTTCCTGGAACTCCAGTTCCATGGGAACTGATTTCCTCTTTTTTGTCTCCTGGAGTACTACACTCACACAACCCACATACAAATAAGCAGGAATATGCACACGTGCACACACACGCAAATTAGATAATTAAGTTTCAAAATCACTTACGGACATGGCATGTTCAGGAAATGACAGGAGGTCTCAATGAGTGGCCCAGTTGCATGGGGAGGGGGGGCGGCACCATGATGTGCTAAGCTCCTATGCTTTGTACATCTGTCCCTCATGACCCACAGATTTGATTTCTGATGCTTCAGGCACCTGTACTCCAAAAATTAGAAATGAAAAAAATGTCATCATAATTCATAAGCTTGAAATAACTTTTATCACAGCCTATTTATTGTTTCTGCTACTAAGTTAAAATGTATCATATGTATGAATATACAGAAAAAACAGTGTACAATAAAAAGGATGATTTGGCACTATCTTTGGCTTCAAGTATCCGCTGGGGGCCCTCAGCTAGACTTTATGAAAAGGCACATGAAAATACATTAAACAATAGGAAACATCCAGACCTAATAACCAGGTGTTAGAGATGCTGGTACGGTGGAAGGCTAGCAAAGCAGTGATCTAGGGTGTCCTTCCCTAAACCCCTCCCACTCTGGGGAGTTGTTTCTCACTTTTCCTAAATGTATGCTCATTCTGCTCAAAAAAATCCGGGATCTGGATCTGGTACAGTGGCACATGCCTCCTCTCCTGGTTCTCGAGAGCTGAAACAAGTGAAGGAAGAGGATCCCCCAGCTCAAGAGTTCAATGCCAGCCTGGGAAGTGACTAGTTAAAAGCAGGTGGAGATGAGGGGAAAGTGAAGAGAAAAAAAACAAAAACTAGGCATATAGGAAAGACCAGAAGATGAACGAAAAGTCAAGGAGGCTTCAATGGAGAAGTGGGAATGGACTAGTGCTCGTTCAGGCAATAAGCAGAACTGCCCCAGACTTTCTGAAAGTTTCAGTATTTCAAGATATCAAAGTTTGTTACGAAGAGCAGAACTCTATTGGACTTCCAGACCCTTGTTTTATGACTTAGTTTATTTCCTTTATGTTGTGTGGAGGGCGCTGCAATCCTTCAGGGGTTAAGATATCTAAGGGACCGATTCCGAATTTAAAAGAAAACCCTTTCGGCTGAGCGATCTAGGACGGTCCAACAAGGAGCAATACTCACACGCCTTTCCACCTCATCTAGAAGCATGTGTAGAATCGGGCTTGGAGAGGAGCAGGGCTCCATAGGGAGCATGAAACCTCCAGAAGCGAATGCCCTGGGGTACAAGGCAGCACCCACTGGGGATGAGGGAGAGGCTGCTGGAAAGCAGATTGTGAACGTTCTGCGTTCCTGGGGCCATGAGCAGTTAGTTATCAGAGTCTAACGGTCTTGGGTGTCCATACTGTCCAGCTTCTGTGTGAACTGTTGATAAAGGAGAGAGAGCTTCACTGTGTACAGAGCACATGATCGTCTGTGGGCTTACCTGGGGGTGGGGAGGAGCAATAGACAGTCAGCCAGTTTGTTTATTATATTGGGGGATCATTTCATACCCAGACAAAAATCCAGCCTTTAAGGAGGTATCGTCTACACTTTAAAAAATATATTATATGTAAGGGGTTGGGGATCTAGCTCAGTGGTAGAGCGCTTGCCTAGCAAGTGCAAGGCCCTGGGTTCGATCCTCAGCTCTGGCAAAAATAATAATTATATGTAACAGTTTTGGATTTGTAAAAAAAAAGATTTGATAATTCTAAAGAATTTAGCTGAGGAACAGAATATCCTAAAAGGATATTTTTGTTAGGAGAGATTTTTATAAGTTTATGATTTCCTGTGTTTAAAAAAAAAAAATCAAAGCTGGTGTTTCACAGTGCTTGATTTCTTTCCCTTGAGAGCCAAGAGAGTTTTTGTTGGAACAGTTGCCGAGTTGCCAGGGAGAGCCTCAGCCATCAAGAAGACCACTTGCCAGGAACTTGGCCATGTCAAACAAATGTTCAGCTTTTATTCTGACACTTCTTGAAGAATTTGATTGAAACTATATATGTCCAGATAACACTCAGCAAAGTGCCCTTCTTACATTTGTTTCAAGATATATTTGGAAACAAGAGAGATGACCTTGGGCTCAGCTGCTTTTCCAATTTTGGACTTTGCTCTGGGTCTACTGAACGATACTCCCCAACACTGCAAATTCACCGAATGGAAAAACATTTTAGTTACGCCGTGCCATAGTCCTGGGATGGAGGACATTTCCCCCAGCAATATGTTCTGCCTTTAAAGGAGGGCTATATTTAGCCACAAACTCTATATTAGCTTTCTAACCATCTACTTCAAAATACAGTCAGGAGCACATTCGCTTCTCATCAGAGAGCCCTTTTGTAATCTAAATTGAGCTGTCCTTGGTTTTTAAAATACTTTAGCTTCTAAGAAATGAAAGACAGACAACCTTAACCCTTTGCCTTTGCTTCTTGGCATTCAAAATTTGGTTTGAAGCCAGAGTTCACTGAAGCTCGATGTGAGGTCTAAAAGAAGATTTTGGCGGCACCAGTACCCCCTTCTAAGGTTGGTACCACCTGTCCCAGATGACGGGAGAAGTCCTACTGGTCCGGCCTCCAGCCTGAATGCCAAAGTTAGCTTCTAGCTGTATCTACTGTCATGATGGTGACATCCTTTCAGATGCTATTTTGCATATTTCAAAGGCAATTCCATTTTTAGTTTGTTATGGCCTTTAAAAAATTTTTTAGATTTAATTATTTTTTTATTTTATGTGTTTGAGTATTTTGTGTGCATGTGTGTCTGTGTATCGCATCCACGTCTGGTACCTACAATGGTCAGATGAGATTGTTGGATCCCCTGGGACTGGAGACTGTAAACCTCCATGTGGGTGCTAGGAACTGAACCCAGGTCCTCTACAAAAGCAGTCAATGCTCTTAGCCATGCAGCCATTTCACCAGGCCCCCATCATGGTTTTATTGGATGAGGAAGACAGCCTCCTTGATAAGGTGTATGTACATTTAAGCAAATAAGAATTACGGTTTGATTATTGTTTTATCCTACTTAGCAGATCACCAGGGATAGTAACATCTTCTATTTTCATATGGTTTCCTAATGGGACACAGGCAAGCACAGCATTTAGAGCGACGGTTTTGTTGTGAGCAACCGTCTCCAGCACACATATTAATTTCCACTAAGATGTTGTGTACACCCTCACCACACGTGGAAATGAAGGCTCCACACTGTAATACTTTAAGGATAACTTGTGCTCAGCAATTCCTTGTTTGCTTTGGAATCAAGCTTTACGTCAGTTGTTAGCCACAAGGTAAATGATCTCGACCGGATATAAAGTCGACACAAAACTCATACCTAAGATACTTTTAAAGATGACGCCTGCTGTCTGATGCCGGACTCATCCGAAATGTTTAATTATTACAGATGGTTATGCCAGCATTACTTGGGAATTTCCTAACTCAGAAGCTGAAAACATTTCTTTAATCCTTTGCTCCTTTATAAAAACAAGCTCTGCATGGGGACAGCCCTGTGTACATTTCCATTATTGTATTGATGTTGAACCGGGGGCAGTTGCTGAAGTCACTACAATGACCCGATTAAGCAAACAAAAGCTCGTGGTGCCCAAGCTGATTGATTTGCACAGGGTGAGCAGGAAAGCTGGCTTGTCCTGGTTTGAGAGACTCCTCCAGTTGCATAACTTTTGAACTGTGATTTTAGCGATATGGAAAAGAAAATAAAGAGACGGTCTACAAAATGTTCCTAAGATCTGGAGTGCTTAAAGGAAATTTTTCGTAAAGAGAATGCCCCCAGAGAAAGGGTAAAATTTAGTCTTCAGTAAGAAAAATGTGAATTTGCCAAAAGTTTTCAGAAAACATTGTTTTCAGAAATATATATTTTCTCACCTGACCCAGGGCCTCACATCTGCTAAGCAAGTGTTCTACATCCTCAGTTCTTCTCATCCTTCCTCCAAAAAAACTGAACACAGGGCTGAGAATGTGGCTCACAGGTGGGGTGCTTGTTCTGCATGCAGGGCCTGCCTGGGTTCCATCCCCAGGAATGAAATCAACAAAAACACAGAACTTTAAGCCTAAGACTTAGAACATCCCCATGGGGTTTGCGCTTGTGAAGTCTGTTAGTTTCCAGAGCCCTTTTCTCTGGCTCTCCTTGTGTTTTCAGATTCTCTTGGCCAAGTAGGGTATTCTCAGTCTTCAACAAGTACTTGTTGCTTGAGAACAAGCCCCTGGCTCTCTGTCACCCTTCTTCCGATGGGAGATTTGAGAAAGCGGGGATCAGCGTGTATCTCTCAAATTTTTTAAAAGATTTATTTACTTATTATATATACAGAAGAGGGCACCAGATCTCATTACAGATGGTTGTGAGCCACCATGTAGTTGCTGGGAATTGAACTCAGGACCTCTGGAAGAACAGACAGTGCTCTTAACCTCTGAGCCATCTCTCCAGCCCAGTATCTCTCAAATCTTAATCCGCATTTCCCAGAGATGGAACCCACCCAGTCATCTGCAGACTGATGGAGAATCTGGTTTACCGAAACATTCAAAGCCCTGCCTAATCTCAATGGTTTCTAAAACTTTCTTTTAGATTTATGTGTTTTGTTTTATGTGTATGAGTGTTTTGCTTGCATATGTGTGCATCATGTGTGTGTCTGGTGGTGCCTTCAGAGGTCAGAAGAGGGCGTTGAATGGTTGTGAACCACCACTGGGTGCTGGGAGCCAGAAGCAGGTCCTCTGGAAGAGCAGCATGTGTTATTTCTACAACCCAAATGTTTCTTTTTCTTTTCCTCATCATGCCTATACATATATCTTGTCTCAATCTTTTGATACAAAGTCCACATTTGTTGACTTAAGGAGGCAGACATGGCTTGTCCATTTAAAAAATCTCATCTTTTTCTGTCCCTTTCCATCTTTTTACTTTACTTGTTTGGGTGGATGGATACAGGTGTGGTCATGTTGGAGGGGTGTAGCGTGTACCTGCTTCTCAGTGGTGGCTGGAAGTCAACCTTCGATGTCTCCTCAGGTACCATCTACCTTATTTTTTGAGGTAGGGGTTTCTTTTTTTGGGGGGGTGGTGAGAAAAGGTTTCTCCATGTAACAGCCTTGGCTGTTCTGGAAGTCACTGTGTAGACCAGGCTGGTCCCAAACTCACAGAGACCCACCTGCCTCTGCCTCCCTGAGTGCCAGGATTAAAGGCGTGAGCCACCACTGCCCAACTGAGAGAGGGGTTTCTTGATGGAACCTTCGATCCCCCATTTTCAAGCTAGGCTTGCTGGCTAGCAGGCCCCAAGGATCTGCCTCCCAGTCCCCAGGTGTAGATGAACAGTCTTTTTAAAACAAGAAACACAGAGCCAAATGCAGGTAATAGCCCAAGAGGTCAGAGCAATATCTAAGAGCTAAAAACCTTACCTTTCACTGCCACTGCTGTTCCTTCCCTCAGCAAGAGAGCTACTTCTGTGTGTCTGTCCTTTTTATTGACTTTCTGTTCTGCCGTCTTGTTGGTTGTAAACCCAACCACATGACCTCCTCGTCACTGCCTGTCTGTACAGACCTCCAGGTCTTCTGTGGTTGGTATTGAGATTAAAGGCGTGTGTGTCTCCATGCTGGCTGTATCCTTGAACTCACAGAGATCCGCCTAGCTCTGCCTCCCAAGTGCTGGGATTAAAGGTGTACACCACCTTCTGCTATGGCTTGCTATTAGCTCTGACCCCCAGGCAACTTTATTTATTAACATACAAATAAAATAACATTTCAGGACAAATAAAATATCACTATACCCAGGTGCCGACTTTACAAGTGTGTACCACCGTGCCATCCCGGCTATTTACATGAGTGCTGCAGGCCAGACTCCAGCACTCATGTTTGTGGGGTGATCTCCTGGTCAGGGCATCTTTTGGTGGTGGTGGGTTTTGTTATTGTTTACTCTTGTGTTTTTTGCTCCCTGTTCATGGGTATCAGATGATTTTGGTTTTTCGAGACAGGGTTTCTCTGTGTAGTTTTAGTGGCTGTCCTGGATCTTGCTCTGTAGACCAGGCTGGCCTCAAACTCACAGAGATCCTCCTGGCTCTACCTCCCGAGTGCTGGAATTAAAGGCATGCACCACTGCTGCCTGGCTCAGATGATTCTGGTTTTTTTTTTTTTTTGGTTTTTCGAGACGGTTTTTCTGTGTAGCTTTGTGCCTTTCCCGGCTCTCACTCTGTAGCCCAGGCTGGCTTTGAACTCACAGAGATCCACCTGTCTCTGCCCCCCAAGTGCTGGGATTAAAGGTGTGCGCCACCACCGCCCAGCTTCAGATGATTCTTATTCACACTTTCCCAATCATCTCCCATGTATACAGCTTCTTACAGTTACTAAGTGGCTTTGGACCATCTCTCAGAAACATTCTCTATTTTTAAAAACATAGAAGCCATATGTGGTGGTGTATACCTGTCAGCCCGCACTGGGGAGCCTGAGACAGAAGAACTAGCAAGTTGAAACCAGCATGGGCAACGTGGCAAGACCATGTCTCAAAAACAATAAACCAACCCCCGAAAGGAACAGAGGATGCCTGTGCAGCTCTGAGTGTGCTGAAGAACACAAGCATCACGTGTGCCCGTTAACAACTGCTTTCAAGGGTGAGTCCTGTGAGGTTCTGTGTGACAAAGTCCAGACAGCAAAGAATATTTTATTTAATTAAAAAAAAAAGTTGGGCCGTACGCCAGGTATGGTGGTGCACGCCTTTTATCCCAGCACTCAGGAGGCAGAGGCAGGCAGATCTCTGGGAGTTCGAGGCCAGCCTGGGCTACAGAGTGAGTTCCAGGAAAGGCCCAAAGCTACACAGAGAAACCCTGTCTCAAAAAAAAAAAAAAAATTCAAAATTAATACAGTTCTAAAAGAAATTGACCATGGTGGTTCATGCCTGTAATGGAGAGGTGAGGCAGGTGGGTTGAGCATAGGTTCGAGAGCATCCTGTTGGATAGGTAGGGAAGGGAAGATGGAGCTGGATAGAATTGTGGGAGGGGTAATATGATCAAAACAGGTATGCAATTCTCAAGGAACTAATAAAAAATATTTTCAAAGGAACATCCTGCCTCAAAAATAATAAGTAAATAAACAAACAAAAAATAATTAATAAATAGGACCAAATTACCACTCAGAAACTGGTACCAATTTATGTTTCCATCAACTGAGTTCAACAGTACGTCATTTGCTGCCAGCATACCTCAGCAAGGTGTGTTAATGATACAGTATCTTTGTCAGTATCATAGGTTTAAAGAATTTGTCATTAGCCAGGTGGTGATAATGCATGCCTTTAATCCCAACTCTCAAGAGCTAGGTGCCAGCCTAGTCTACGTAGCCAGCCAGGGCTACACAGTGAGACCCTGTCTCAAAAAACCAAATAAACCATCTTACAATCTCCCTCAGAGATCCTCATTATCTGTGGCTTTGCTCCCAGGATTCTTTCTAGGAAATTCGTACTTAATAAATAATGAAAGTAGGTAGAGGTATTGTTTTTCTAAATGTATTCTTTATGATAAAGCTAACAGGCTGGAGTCATAGCTGCCAGTGGTAACACGTGCGTAGCATGTGTGAGGCCCTAAATTTGATCCCAAGCACCAAAGGAAGAAAGAAAGGTCACCACTGAGCTTCTTGGTGAGCTCTTGTAATTAGGGTGCTACATAAATGTTCAATGGGCTCAGCTCCCTCTGCCAAGCTTTTGAGGTCAGCTCCTGGAAAAAAGCCTTCACCTTCTTTCCTGACACTGTCCTTCACTCCCAGGTCTCAAACTGGATGAGATTTCCTAGGAGCCAGTAGGTCCCCCGAGGGGGTGGAGCTGGGACCTGTGAGTACACGGAAGGTAGAGGACTCTGTACCTCATCACATGCTTCCTGTGAGGTGTTGTCCATGTGTGACTGTCAGAGACAGTCATCACTATCATCTACACACACACAAGTGCAGAGAAGTAGAGGTGTGAGCCAGGACTGGGTTGTCCAGGTCTGTTGTAACCTAGGAAACAATCAACAAGTGTGAGCAGGTCAGCCCTTGCAAGTCCTGTCCTGTGAGGTAACTGCGTTTCCTTGTCTGAACCTCCTCTTGAGTTATAAGCACATCAAAGCAGAATTGAGTCCCTGGGCCTGCACAGGCAGATGGGCCACTTTGGTCAATAAATATCGGTAAAATGAAAGGACACAGCCTTCTTTGTTTGTTTGTTTGTTTTTCCTGATTTTTTTCAAGACAGGGTTTCTCTCTGTAGCTTTGCACCTTTCCTGGATCTCACTCTGTAGCCCAGGCTGGCCTCGAACTCACAGAGATCCGCCTGGCTCTGCCTCCCGAGAGCTGGGATTATAGGCGTGCGCCACCACCGCCCGGCTGAATGCAGTTCTTACATAGGCCCCAGTCAGTGACATCTTCCTGTGTACCACTCCCTACCAAGCAGTTTCTTGACTCGCCTGACAGAAAATGTAAGGTAGCTTTATAATTAAAAAGAATCATCTTGGCTCAGTAGTTAAGAGCACTGCCTGCTCTTCCAGAGGACCTGGGTTCAATTCCCAAGCACCCACATGGAAGCTGTAATTCCAGTTCCAGGGGATCTGACACCCATGGCAAAACACCCATGCACATAAAAAGAAAAAATTTTTTAAAAATAATCATCTCTAGGACCAGGCAGTGGTGGTGCATGCCTTTAATCCCAGCAGTTGGGAGTTAGAGGCAGGTGGATCTCTGTGAGTTTGAGGCCAGCCTGGTCTACAGAGTGAGTTCCAGGACCTCCAGGGCTACACAGACCCTGTCTCAAAAAAAAAAAAAAAAATCCCAAACAAGAAAAAATCATCTCTAGTCTTTTTTTTTTTTCAAGTAGGTGGGGTACTCTCGTGTAGCCTTGAACCCACTATGACCGTGAGCAGGTCCCCTTACCTCTACCTCCCAAGTGCTTAGATTGCAGGCATGTTGATCACCATGCCTGGTTTCCATGTGTTGGAGATGCAACCTGGGACTTCATGCATGCTAGGTGAGCACTCTGTCAACTGAGCTACATCCCCAGCCCAGCCAACCCCTGGTCTTTATAGGGAGTTTCCATCCTACATGGAAACACATAGCTGCCTGCTTCCATAAAGAGGCAGCCAGTGATCTTAACCACAAAATCTACCAGAAAACAGTTTGAAGAGACTGTGTCTGTTATTGTGGCAAAAGTTGATAGAGCAGTGGGCCTCAACTTGTCTAACGCTGCAAGTCTTGAACACAGGGTCCCCATCTTGTGGTGACCCCTAACCATAAAATTATTTTATTGCCCCTTGATAACTATAATTTGCTGCTGTTATGAATTATAACGTAGATATCTGTGTTTTCCGACAATCTTAGGTGACCCCTGTGAAATGGTCATTCGATCCCCTCCCCCGAAGGGGTCTTGAATCACAGGTTGAGAACCGCTGTGATAGTCCTGTGAACTTTGAACTCTTAGTAACTGGCTCTTAGTAGCCAAGAATATATGAATCTGGGGCTGGAGAGATGGATCAGTGGTTAAGGGTCCATATTGCTCTGCAGAGGAACCAAGTTTAGTTCCCAGCACCCACATCAGGTTGCTCAAAACTTTCTATAACTCCAGGGCTGAAAGGTCCTGTGCCCTCTTCTGGCCGCTGCAGACACCTGCACACATGTGCAGACATGTAAACATACACATAGCTAAAAATAAAACATCTTTTTTTGGGGGGGGCGGGGGTTGAGACAGTGTTTCTCTGTGTAGCTTTGGAGCCTGTCCTGAAACTCACTCGGTAGACTAGGCTGGCCTTGAACTCACCAAGATCCACCTGTCTCTGCCTCCCAAATGCTGGGATTAAAGGCGTGTGCCACCACCGCCTAGCTAAAGTATCTTAGAATATGTGTAACTGGAACACCCACTAGGCTGAGGCGGAAGTTTACAGAACACGCTCTTTCTGTGTCTTTAGGACACTCAGCAATGATGGTTATCGTTCAAAGGCAGAGATGATAACTCAGAAGTCACATGGTGTGTGTAGGAGACAATGAGTGGCAGTTCCCAGAGTTCACCTCTGCCAGAGTCTCCTGAATACCTATCCTTTTACATCTGTCTTGAATCAAGTACTTTGGGGAAATGGTTACATTTTGGAGTCAATGTGACAATCTTTTTTTAAATCTCAACAAGATTTTGTGTGTTACTCAAGATGGATTCTATGACCTTTTAGGTTTATTGAAAGAAGAAAGTATATATAAGATCAATTCCAGGGGCTGGAGAGATGGCTCAGCCGTTAGGAGCACTGGCTGTTCTTCCAGATGACCTGGGTTCAGTTCCCAGCACCCACATCAAGGATCACAACCGTCTGTAACTCCAGTTCCAGGGGATCTGATGCCCTCACACAGACATACAGGCAGGCAAAACACCAATGCACATAAAATAAAATTAAAAAAAAACAATAAATTATTATAAAAAATGTTTTTAAACAGTTCAAATAATACATCTGAATTACAGTAAGAAAGTGTCTACTCTCAGGTCTGAAAGAAGACATCTTACCTAGTTGGGAATCCTCCCCATATTCAAATCTACTTAAAGACAATTTTTTATGGAAGCATCACACAGACCTGTGTGTGGTGGTACTCACCTATAATCCCAGGGGAGCTGAGGCAGGAGGATTGATCGATTCAGCTTCCAGTCCTGCCTGGGCTATGGAAGGCCAGTCAGATTACAAAGGGAGACCTTGTCAAAAATGAGAGGTGGGAGCTGGAGACATGGTTCTTGCAGAGGATCTGAGTTTGGTTCCCAGAAGCCACATCAGGTGGCCCACTGCTGCATGGACTCCAGTCTCAGGGCATCCAGTGGCCTTTGGCCTCCAGGGGCACCTGTACACACTTGGTGCATATTACCTCAAGAAAGCACAGGCACACGTAAATTTTTTATTTTAATCTTGATGCAAGTGGAAACATTTCTTATTCCTCTTTAGTGCAATACCATGAAAACAACAAGCTGGCACATGAGCTTTTCCCTTTTTTCCATTTGTAACCCCCAGAATTGCATAATCAGGCAGGAATCAGGAAGTAAAAACAATCGCAAAATTAAACCAAGCGGCCTGTTTCCATAACTCCATCATGAGTAAAAAAATTATTTAAAAAGATAAACACATCAGCAGGTTCATCACACTTAAGAATTCTTTCCACGACAGTCATGACAATAAAGTGAAGTCATTACTCAGGCTTTTAACTCCGGGCTGTACTTTACATGTTTTTAAAATGTGGCAGAAACAAAATATCCCAGGCTGGCCTCAAACTCTCTACCTCCCAAGTGCTGGGCTCGGGCATCTCCCCTGTCCTTCACTGTCCACTGTAGCAGCGTCTGCACGTCAACCCTGCAAACCTTGCGTCCTGCAAGAGCAGAAACTCTGAGATCTGTCCAGCAGTGATTGCCCGCTCTCCTTCCCTGCTGGCACCTACCCTGCTGGTTTCTGTCATTGACCACAGGCACCTTGCAGCTGGCATCGTGTGCCCCTTCCTTCTCTCAACATCCTTCGGGTTCCTCCGCGTTCCTCCGGTGAGGCCGGACGCTGACCTTTCCACCTGCCCTCTCTGGGTCTGTTCTATCTGTAAACTCCTTTACGATCAAGCCTAGCGCTCCAAAAGTAAACGTTCTGAAGATCGCATCTAGCGTAGCGCCCCAGCGTGTAATGAAGTTATGGAAGAAAAACAATCAAAAGGCACATTCGGTTCTCTAAAATGCCCAGAAATCAAGAGAGATTTATGAAGTGACTGCACAGTGTAGAAAGAACTTCCTCATCTCGAAAAACAGCTATCGGGCCTGAACATCCTTTGGGGGGGCCTCCGAGAGCAAAGGCTTCCAGTTGCTTTCTGCCTGGTGCCGGGCCTGCTCAACTGTTTCTGAAGCTCCAGGCTCTGGCCCTGGGCACCCTCCCTTCTGCCGTCACTCTCCCAGCACTTCAGTTGAGGTCGCTTTACTCCTGTTTGTGGAGAGCGCGCCTCCCCTCTCTGTCAAGGTAACAGCCTCGTGTCCCATCCTTCATCCGGAGGGAAAAGTACCAGCCTAGTAGTAACAATGGTTTACAAGAAACAGGCTGCGTTCTTTTCTGGGCCTCCTGCTTGCAGCGCATGATTCAACAGGACTCCCCGCCCCAGCCCCCATGTATGTGTGTATGTATGTATTTATTGTAAGGGATGGGCCTGTGTATTACCGCACTCCTATGGGGGCCAGAGGACAATTTCTGTTCTCTTCTACCGTGTGGTCTCCGGGGGTCACGCATGAGTTTAGCCGCAAGCACTCTGACCTGCTGAGCCATCTAGTTGGCCCCCGATCTGTTGAACGCTGTACAACCACCACTACATTCGTTTCTAGAACATTTCAGCACCCCCAAAATAAACCCCATGCCCAGTAGCAATTGCCCCTCCTTTTCCCAGATCTCCCAGTGTTGAGCAACCACTAACATACTTTCTATCTGTATAGATCAGCCTACCCTGAACATTTAAATAATAGAACTATGTGATGTATGTGTGTTTGGGGGTTAGGGTAGCTGTGTGGGGTCAGTTCTCTCCTTCCACCGATATGTGGGTTGGGGCGTTCAAACTCAGGTCTTTAAGCCTCTTGACCACTTTTTATTTTATTTTATTCTTGGAGACAGAGTCTCACTGTGCAGCCCTGGCTGGCCTTCAACTCACCAAGACCCTCCTGCCTGGGCCTCCTGAGTGCTGGGATTAAAGGTGTGCCCCACCATGCCTGGCCCCTTAGCTACTTTAAAGTATACATTTCAGGGAAGTACATGGGCTTTGTTGTGGGGGGCCAGACCTCTTCCCCCCCATCTCCCCACCCCCACCCCCGCCTTCTCCTCACACCACCTCTGGCTGTTCTTTCTGTAAGCGCAGTTGCTCTAGGTACCTGCTCTAAGTATGCTCTCATAGCATCTGCTCTTTCACGAATGGCTTATTGCACTTAGCGGGTTGCCCTCCAGTACTTCCCATCTATGTCACGCGTGCTCTAGAACATGTCAGGGTTTCCTTCCTGGCTCCTTTGAGTGGTGTTACTAGAGTCTATCTCTCCGTGGCAAATGGCTGGCCTTTGAGTTATTGCTATTTTTTGACCGCCCATGAAGAGCGAACATTCAGTCTGTGCGGCTGTTTTCTGTTCTCTTGAGTCCGTGCTCCTGGAGGGGCTTTTGAGTCATACGATAACTCTGTGTTCAACTTCTCAAAGAATTGAGACCTGTTTTCAAAGCCACCCTCTCACCAGGGAAACATTGTATAAAGATTGCGATTTCTGCACATTGTTGCCCGCATGCCTTGTGTTTTGTTGATGTCTGTTCGGTGTGGTGGTGGGGTGATGGTTTGGCTTGAGTTTCTGGTTTTTGTTTTGTTTTGTTTTCAAGCACAGTCCCATTTCATGCAGGTTAGCTTTGAACTGACCTTGGATGTTGGATCTTCCTGCCTCTACCTTCCCATCACAGGCTTGGGCCACCAACCCAGGCTGCCAACATTAATTGTTAGTTTATTTTTCTCGCCCAGGCTAGAACCTGCAGAACAATGTCAAACAGAAGTTTTGAGCTTGGGTATCTTTGTTCAGCTTTCACCATTAACTCTGATGTGCGCCCAGCGTGTTTGATAGACATCTTGTCTTAGACTGAGAAGCTCCTTTCTATTCCTTGGGAGTCTCTCTCCTAAAAGGACGTGTTGTGTTTTTCCTGCATCTATTGAAATTGGGTCTTTTGTTGTTGTCATTTATTCTGTTATTGGGTGTGTGGGGTGTGTTGTGCATGTGTGGGATATGTGTGTGTGTGTGTGTGTGGTCATATATATTATATATATGTGGTCAAATATATATATATTTACATACATTGGTTATTGATTTCCACCTCTGCCCAGTGAGGCTCAGTCCAGTTCTCCCAACTCTGAGCCCTTAAGGGTGGGTGGCATCTGACAGAACTTTGCACATCCACGTGTGCACAGCAGCCCCCTGGGGTGACTAGTACCCGTGTAAATACTTACGACCCACAGTGTCATTTGAAAGGAAGTCATGCCATTCTCTTGCTTTTACAGGAAACAAAGGGGGCATCCTTTCATGAGAGTCAGGAATGAGAGAGTCCCCGAAGGGCCTGTCTCTGTGAAAGGTCCCAGCAGCCTGGTGGCTTTGAGCTGGGCCACTCCTGTGCTCGGCTGTGGCGCTGGTTGCTGCGGGAGCAGAGCCTAGGGACTATTCACTCTTGGACAGCGCAGTCCTTGGTGATGACTCTGGGGAGTCGACTAACATTGCTCCTGAAGTTAGAGTCCAGGATCTCTCAAAAGAATAATAGAGAAGGAAAAGCCAGGAGATGCTGAGAGAGAAAGGGGGGGTGCATCGACAGAGGTGGGGAGCCCTTTGTGGGCTTGCGTAAGTGCAGAGAGCACACATGCCTTGTCCTGACGGGAGTTTAGCGTGTCAACCCTTCTCCCCTGACTACCTTCCAAATACACACACACACACACACACACACACACACACACACAGCAATGTAGAGCCCTCCCGAGTCTGGAAAAATCTTTCTGCGGGGACATCAGTTGCTTGCTTTGTAATGACAGGTTTAATGACTTTTTAACTCTAAATTCCACGGGGAACACCTACCCAGAGGCCACACCCCACTGACCTGTACAACCGAAGCCTGAAACCAAGCCTGGGAAGCCAGGCCCTGCGGAGCTGGGAGAGCTACCTTCTGCTCTGGCTCAGTCTAACTTGCTGTGTGTGTGTCTTTGGGCATGCTACTCACCCTCTCCATAACTCAGGGCTCCAAATTATAAAACAGGACTGATGGTTCTCGTCTCCTAGCAATGTAGGGAGAACAAAGTAAATTATGCTCTTCCAGTACTTATGCAGCCAGGAGACGGGGGGCTCCAGAAATCCAGTGTTTTCCTCTTGCTTGGGTTGTGATGGTGAGGATTTTATGGGCTCTCTTATGCAAGTCCTTAGGAGGCATTTAATCAGAGAACAGATTGAGAGAAGGCGAGCCTGCTTACAAAGGAGAGGGCCAGCGAGTCTCCCTTGCATGGCTCCTTCCAGAAAGCCCGGCAGACTCTGCCGTGACTCCTGGCTGGCAGCCTGCAGCGGAGGTGGAGCTGATTAGGTGACTTGTTTTGCTAACTTCGGTTTCCCTTTCCAGGCTGATCTCTTTCTGGGTCACTAGTTGGATGGGTCACAAGTTATGGGAGAAAAGACAACATCCCAGCTGCCGAAGGCTGGCAGCTGGACAGTCTATTGACCAGCCTGCCCTGGCAGCAGGTGAGAGAACCGTGCGGAGGTGGGAGGGGGTAGGAAGAGAGAGCATAGGCTTTTTTATGACTGTGGGTCACTATTAAACCATGATTGGCCAGATCTGGTCCCTGTGAGCCTGGCCTCTGTGAGACAAAGAAGAGGGGCAAGTTTCAGCTTCCCAGTCTGTCTCCCTGTGGTCCTGGAATAGCAGGTGCTGAAGAATAGACTCTGGGTTTCTTCATTAGAGTGCCTGAGGTTGGGCTTTTAACACTGTATTTGTCTCCTGATGCTGCTGTACAAATTACATCAAACTCAATAGCTTAACACATATTAAATTTCTAAGGCCAGAAATCCAATGTGGTCTTACCAGCCAAGAGTCAAGGTGTCTGCTTGGCTGTATTTCTTCTCGGGGCTCGGATGGGCACCCACCTTGCTTTTTTCCAGCTTCCAGAAGCTATGACATTCTTGGGTTGAGGCCCCTTCCTCCATCCTCAGAACACAAGGATTCCTCCCTGACTTGGGGCCTCCTCCTGCCTTGGCCGTGTGATGAGTCATGATGAGGTTTGGCCACAGCCTGTTCTATCTTTTGTTCTCCGTCCTGCTGGTATTTCTTCCCTGTACTTCTTCTCGAACTTTCTATTTTGCTTTGTTTTCACCTATACGGGTCTCAATGTAACTCCAGGCCAGCCTCGACGTCATGTACCTCCTTCCCGAGACTACAGGCATGTATCCCCATGGTCAGCTTCCTCCTTAGTCCCTCCAAGGGACTTCCTGGGGATGGGAGATCATTTCAGGGCAAGAGCCTCAGGACAAGTCCAGAGATCATTATTAGTCTTAGGAACTTTCCCTAGAACAGAGAAGCATTTGAGTATGGGGACTGTGGTCTCTGGAAAGGCAAACTGTTCAGGAGTGTGAAGAAGAGGGACCCAGTGTGTCTGGGCTGTAAGAGACACAAGAATATGGGCATAAACGGCTCACATGCTGATGTGACCTAGGTGTCTACTTGACAGCCTTCCCCTTCACCTTGACTGCAGGGGTGACGTCACCAAAGCACCACCGCTCTTCCCATGCCTTCATGCCCTTATTTTTAGTTTGGGGTATTTTCTATTGTTTGAATGTTGCCTTGCAACCCGTTTGCCTGGAGGCTTTAAACAATATAGAGTTTCTTCCCAGAGCAGCAACAGTAACCAAGTAGCCAAGAGAGACCGAATATAAACTTCTAAGTCTATTTTCTCAGAGTTTGTACACCAGCGATGGCTTAAACAGAGGAGCGCGCATGCGCCCCCAGCACGCCTCTCCTGGGGGAGGGCCGAAGGGGTGGCTGGTGGAAGACTGTGCGTTCTTATCGTCTGTACTAGCGCGGGGACAAGCACCAGGGTAGAAAAACAAAACATCTGCTATTAATACACCCCAGTCCTCCAGCACATGGGCTGGATTTGATTATTTGTGAAAGGGAGAGATGCCCCCCTCTGACCTTCCAGAGCTCTCCTGCCAACCGGGACAGAGCTGCCAGAGGCAGTACCCTCTGTGACAGGAAGGGGATGGGAACCAGGGCCTAGCTTTGGACAGGAAAGAGGAGCCCTCAGACTTCTCCCAAGAGAAGTAAATGGTTTGCCGGGCTCAATGTGTCTGAAGCTGTGCAGCTTCGTTCAGAATTAAGAAAGAAGAGAAGAAAAAACAAATAAAAATGAAAACAGGCTCCAGCAGAAAGCTAGACAGGGAAGAGCCAGAGAAGCCCACCTCCCTAGCAGACAGGCATCACCATTGCCATGTTTGTGTCCAGCTCCGGGAACCAGAGACCCAGGCAGCCTCACCAGGATCCGCAACAGAACCACTTCCTTGGCAGTGAGCAAGGCCAAAAAGAAGACAGAGCTGGTCAAGAATGCTGTGCAGAACAGATGCAAGGTCCCCTCAGCCCTCACTCCTCCCAGTGACAGTGTCCAGGTTGGCAAGGGTTGCCAAGATGACTAGTTAATAATCAGCCTTCAGCTGGCACAGAGCCGGAGGGAAGGGATCTGGTGTGGGGGCAGGAGCACATGCACCTAGTCCCGTCCCTTCTGTGACACCACAGAAGTTCCTGCCACAGTGCCCTAACTGCCTAAAGCAGTCTCTGCTTGTCACCCACCAGAGTGAGGCTGCCGCCGCCTCAGGCTCAGAGAACATTTGACCAGCCGGGAGCCCCGGGCAGACACTAGAAGAATAAGGCAGTGCCAGCAGGGCCAGCTCTCTCCAAGAGCAAACAGGACAAAGGTCGCTGTTCTCACAGCTGCCTCTCCCATCCTGCCTGGCTCCGGCGCCACATGCCTCAGGTTGTCCCGGCATTGCCACACCAGGTAGAAGTGTTGCCTGTTGCTCACCCCAGATCTCATTCCCCAGTGGGACACAGTGCCGTCCTAGTGGGGGCGATGGCGTCCAATCATCTTAAAACGGGAAAGCCATCATGTCTGGACATGTTAAGTTGGGGAGCCACACTTGTTTGTGGGAGTATGTCGAGAGGGAAGAGTTTTTAAGGAAAGCCTGTTCCCTGACCTGCCAGCAAAAAGTAGCTCTCTGTGGGAACAGGGCTCGCTGGGCACTCTTGAACTGACAGTCATCCATTGCCGTCTAAGCTTGGATTTGTCTCTCCTCCAGCAGGTCCAAGTATCCACTGGGCTTCTCTTTGAGAATTCAAATAAGTTGGAGGCCACAGAGTTTGCCAAGAGTAGGCAGGCTTGGCACTGGTTAGCCAGAGACGGAGCAAGAGAAAGCAGGCTTCGGCATTATGAATCGCTGAGGTCCTGGCCCACAGCCTTCTCTCGGGGATGGGGTATAGGGAGAGTGGTTGCTTTTTCTTATTTGTCTGAGGATGGCCTTCAGCCCCTGAAATGATACTAGTGAGTACTCACCAGATACTACACAGAGCACACCATGTGAATTCTCTCTTTGTTTTGTTGTTGTTGTGGTGGTGGTTGTTTTGTTTGTTTTTGTGTTTTGGGGACAGGGTCTCATGGAGCCCAGGCTGGCCTCAAATTCACTGTGTAGCCCAGGTTGACCTTCAACTCCTGGTCCTCCTGTCTCCGTCTCCTGAGTGTTGGAATTACGGATGTGTCCCATCATGCCAAGGGTGTCACCTTGTTTAACTTCCCCCTGATGCCTATGAGTTAGGCACAGTACTGACCCACTCACTAGTGAGGCTGGAGGCTCAGAGAAGTTCCTCAGTTGTGTATGCACGCATGCACACTGGTGACTGTGACTTAGCCCCCTACTCTGCCAAGTCAGGAGGGAAGGATTGGAGGGCAAGTCTCACTGCAAGGCATGGTTGTGCACAGGCTTCTTAGAAGCTATGGCTCCTGATTTCCTGATTTATGTTCCTCGACGCTGTCTGGGGAAGTTGTTTAGCTTCTGAGGTGATAGATGAGGGCTGGGTCTCCCGTTTGCAGAGCATAGGTTGGAGGATAAGTCAGGACAGTTTCTCTCCTCTGGTCCCCATGGGCTCCAAAGGCCGACTGCTGGGGCCGTGTTTACATCATCATTTTGAAGGCTCTGGTACCAGAGCAGCTGCTCAAAGCCCTCCCTTCCTCCAGCCACCCTCCGTGTGGAGAGAAGCCAGATGGGAGCATTTCCCATCCACTTTCCTTGACACAGCCCGTATCAGCTAGAAACCCAAGACCCAGTTGAAGCCCGGCTAAGGCATGTTTCTGTAGACACAGACACCTGCTGTGGCCACACCACCTCAGGCACAGGGGTGCTCTGCATCTCTGATGTCACACACACGCACACACAAACGGGATCCAGCTGGCTGAAACACTTACTCTACAGATTGGGATGGGGCGCAGCAGCTTGATGGGAGAGTGGGAGAGGATGCCTGGGGCTGGAGCATTTGTGTTCAGGGCTTTTTCTTTAAAAGTCTCTTAGAGATGGGGAGGGGGGGCAGATGGCTTCAGCATTTCTACAGATGAGGAAGAGCCTCCTCCCTCACGTGCAGCTCTGAAAGGGTAATCTCAGCACCTCCCCCTGACAGTGAGTGTGCCACCAGCTAGCTGACCCATAGCCACTTAGGGTGTGCTTGGCCCTTCTATAGAGGACCCTGGTTCCCCTGGCTGTCCCCAGGAGCCACAAGACCACAGTCTAATGTCACCCACACTGCTCCTGAATTATACTCACTGGCCGTGGGCCCCAGCTCTCCTGTCCCTGTGCCCTGACGTCCTCTGGTTAATAAACAGCTCAAATAAAGACACCGAGGACTCTTTGGAGATGCAGAGAAAGTCTGCAGTCCTCTGAGTGCGGGCCAGGGAGCCCTGGACTCAGCCCAGGATCTTGGGGGCCCATTTGTGTTCTCTGCCCTTTGTGGCCTTCCTTGTGGGCTACAGAGGATCCCCACCCAAAAGCCACAGTAGACGGCTAGGTGAGGCAGTGAGCTAGTTATTAATCACGGGAGGCATGCTGAAGCCTGAGGTTCCGTCCTGGAAGAGCGTTAGCTCTCCTTTCCAGGAGACTAGACCCACGAGGTCCCTCCACTTCCAGCGCAAGCCTCACTCCCCCCTCTCCAGGCCCTGGAAACCATCCTGGTGGCTGTCTTCCCGCTCCCACCCATCTCCTGCACTGTGTAACCCCAGGACTTTTGGGTATGACCTTGCGATGTTCCCATAGAAGGAAGCGCCAAGACCTGTGTGTCAGACAACCTCCTCCTTACCTCTTGGTCCAAATCCAACACCTTACGGAGGGTTGGGGCCCCTCCTAGGACTTGCCCATTTTCAAGGTCATGGTCACCTTTGACACCACCTACAGGGATCCCCGTTGCCAGCAGGATGGGTTTTTGTTTTTTGTTTTTTTTTTTGTTTTTTTTTTGAAGCCCAGCAACATGACAGGTTGAACTTGATCTCTAGACAAATGTTTCTCACTTAATCCTCCCTGAGCTGGCCTCAGGTGGCGTAGCCAAATTTATCGTACACCACTAGAGCCTGCAGGAAACATTGCCTTTGTTCCAGGCATCGTGTTTGGATGTGGGAGTTCAGGGTAAACAAGGTGAAGTCCCTGTCCTTGAGGACAGGCCACAGGAGAAGTAGTAGAAAACAGAGGGTCCACCCCTTCCAGACACCACCGTCCACCCCTGCTCCCCACTGCCACTTGTAACTTCTAGACTAGTTGCGAATCTACAAGAGAGGGTTATTCAAGTCAGAGGTGGTAACTCTGGCCTGGAAACCCAGCACTATGGAGGCTGAGGAAGGAAGGCCATGAGTTCAAGCCCAGCCTGAGCTAGAGAGCAGAGACAGTGAGCCCTCACTGCAAAATTGACTAGAAAGAGGCTGGCAAGATGTTCCACAGGTAGACAGACACCTGCTGCCGAGCCTGAATCCTAGCACTCAGGAGATAAAGGCAGGGAGGTCAGAAGTTCAAGATCATTCTCAGCTACATATCAAGGTAGAGGTGTAGGATATGTAAGACACTGTCTATAAATACATAAACAAATTTTATAAGAATAGGGTTGTGGCTCAGTAGTACAGCACTGACCTCCAATGTATGAGGCTCTGACTCCCATCCCAGCACCACAAATGAATGGGTGGGTGGATGGATGGATGGATAGATAGATAGATAGATAGATAGATAGATATAGACCAACAGACAGACAGATAGATGATAGATAGGCAGATAGATGATAGATGGACAGACAAACAGATGACAGATAAACTGATAGCTATTAAAGCTCCCAGACTCATAGCAAGAGCTCAAAACCTGCAGCCTCTGGGGAAGCCTTGAAGCCCGAAGACTCTGAAGCTCCAGGAAGGCAGAGGGAACTGGGAAAGGAGCAAGCATGCCCTTTATTAGCGAGGGCCCCTGTTCTCTCTGTTAATCCTTGAGGCTTGACCTCCCTGGTTTGGTTCACATTCTCCCGGAGAAGAGCGTTCCCTGATAAAATGTTCCCTCCCTTGGTCCTCTGTGCCTCTTGATGGAGCACCAGGACGCACAGGGGCTGTCCACACTTCAGCCTCACCCGCCCGAGATGGGCATTCCGCTGCCCTAATCACTCTGCACAGCTCACTCACCCGATCCCGACCCCTCCCACCTGACCCCCCCCATCTCGAGTTCTGTTCCCTCAGTTCCTTAATCAAATTAAGGGAAAGGAGAGCGTTTAGATAGGGTTGCTAAATATATTTCTGTTTAGGGGGAAAGAAGAGCTGGAGAGGAAGGAGAGTGTGAAATTCCTTAATGGAATGTGTCCCGAGCCTCCTTTCCCTAGAGTGAGCCGGCCCGGATCACCTCTCTGCGGTAAAGTGCTTGTACGGACACTATCTCCTGGAGATACGGCCGGTGGCATTGCGCCCACCCAGGGAAAGGTCTGCTGAGGCCATCGGGCCCTGTGAGCTGGTCTGACCCTGGTCTATATATTTCACAGGACACGCTGGCCCCACAGGGGAGACTGGGCTTTCTGTAGAGTGTGACAGCAGCAGAGAAATTGTTCACAGTTGGAGGGCACAGTTCCCTGGGTGCGCTCTCCACATCAGGCCTTTAGGAAACTTTTTTTTCTTCGCTGTTTCAAATGCACTAAAGTTTAAAGGAGAAAAGAAAAGCCACCGTGATCTACTTGTAGGCCCTGACAAGCTTTCAAGGTTGGACCTTTAACTGTCTGTGAAACGCCTGTATACGCTTATTGGAAAGTGGGTTCAGACACACACCGACTATATATTTCTTTTATATTTACCTTGTGACTTTAGTGTTTCAGCTCACCAACGTTTCTTCAGAAATATCTCTAATTTCTTTTTACATTGATTTGGGGGTGGGTGGGTACACGTGTAGAGCCACGATGAATATGTAAAGGTCAGAGGACAATTTGAGGGAGTCAGCTCTCTCTTTCCACCATGAGGGTCCAGGGTGTCAAACTCAAGCTCGGTAGCAAGTGTCCTCATCTGCTGATCCACTTTGCCAGGCCCCGGAAATCATTTCTTTTCTTTCTTTCTTTCTTTCTTTCTTTTTTTTTTTTTTTCCGAGACAGGGTTTCTCTGTGTAGCTTTGCGCCTTTCCTGGAACTCACTTTGAAGCCCAGCACTTGGGAGGCAGAAGCAGGTGGATCTCTGTGAGTTCGAGGCCAGCCTGGTCTACAGAGCGAGATCCAGGATAGGCACCAAAAACTACACAGAGAAACCCTGTTTCGAAAAACCAAAACAAAACACATAATTTGGATTTGTTGTTTATTTAAAAAGGTATATCAACAACTATCGCTTACACAATCTAGTGTCAGAAAGCCAGGGACTCTAAGGATGTTGGGTACCATGTGACATTAATTCTTGTAGTGACTCATATTACAGGTAAGGCTGTCGAGGCCCAGTGAGGTGAAAGAACGTGGCCTCAGTCCCTAGGATCCTGCAAACAGGGCACAAACATTAGTTTTGTTTTGCTCCCCCCCCCCCCCCATTGCCCACCCCACCCCACCCCATCCCCCGTGCTGGGAATTGAACCCAGGACCTCATGCATGTCGGGTCAGCATGGAGCTGTGTCCCCAGCTTCTGGTGGCCTTTTTTAACATCTAAGTAAAATTCTCCATGAATCTGTCATGATGAGTAATTCTCCTTTCGTTGGCCACCCACGGACCCACCCCCCCCCCCCCCCACTATTGTGATTATCTTAGCTTTGCGCCACCTCGGCTCACATCTCTTGCTACTTCTTCACAGAATCATTTCCTAGAAGTGAGATGACTGAATCATCCTCCTTACGTATCACCGAGTGGCTCTCCAGAAAGCCAACACGCTGCTCTCCTCCCTCTCCTGCCTGCTGAGGAGATGGCCCTCTTGAAAAGCACGCCCCATGGTGGTGGCGCACGCCTTTAATCCCAGCACTCGGGAGGCAGAGGCAGGTGGATCTCTGTGAGTTCGAGGCCTGCCTGGGCTACAGAGCGAGATCCAGGAAAGGCACAAAGCTACACAGAGAAACCCTGTCTCGGAAAAAACCCAAAAAAAAAAAGAAAAAGAAAAGAAAAGAAAAAGAAAAAGAAAAGCACGCCCCGCCCCGTTTGGTAGGTGGAAGCCCCGCCCCGTTTGGTAGGTGGAAGCCCCGCCCCGTTTGGTAGGTGGAAGGTCTCCCCTTCTGCCGTGATTTGCATTTCCTTGATCCCTGGTGAAGCTGAACTTGCCTTTGCACGCTCGTGAGTCAGTCGTGTGTCCACGAGGACTTGCCACGGGGCAGCCTTGTCACTCTTGCCTGGCTCTCCCTCCTCCCAGTCTGCACCCGGGTTGCATCAGGGAGGCCTCCCTGAGGAGACTCTGTTTGCACATTCGCTATACCGGTACTGCAGAACTTTGGTCGTCGCCCGCCGTAGGGACTGGCGCCACTGTTTAGACTCCTATTTCCCCCTTCCCTCAGCCACACCTACCTCGCTTTGGGCTCCTAAAATACTGCCACACCTCAGAGACCAAAAGGTCAGAGTGCAAGATTTCCCCTCCACCTAATCTGCCATCTCAGGCCGTTCTAAAGGGAGGATCTTTCTCTACAGGAAGTAACCAGGCTAGAGCCTGGTGCCCTTGGCTTTCTCTTCCCAGGAAACTTAAATTCCTCTTGCTCTCTGGGGAGGTGAGAGAGCAATGAGGCCAAAGAAAGGACCTCAGTTTCTCATGAGCCTGTGGCCTCAGCTGCCCAGCCTCCCTTCTGAGGTTCGGATGGGCTCTCCTGATCTTTGAGGATGCCTGCCATCCTTGGCACTAAAGGGGCATGTGCCGTCATCTCCCTTGGGTGTGTGAGCCCCTTCCTCTGGCTGGAGCACAATGGGTACAGAAGATGCCACCCAGAGCTGGGTGAGGCAGGTGCTGACGTCCTTAGGGTCCAGAAGAACATAGGCAGGGATCCCCGCTCCAGGCTCTGGACACAGCTCCATGTCTGGCAGTGTGTCCCTCCACCAGGGATAGCTAGTCCTAAGATTGGACAATATGACCTCTTCAACCTCTGTGGGCTAATATATATATATATATATATATATATATATATATATATATATATATCATGTCCTCAGTTCTTTAGAAGAGTCTGGGTTCAAAAGCCCACTTCTGCTATCCTAACATGTCCCAGCTTCAGAAGATGCAGGGAGTAGGGGATGCTACATGCCATAAAAACGTCATGGGGGCAGGACAGGGCTTATAGCATGACTCAGAAAGCTCACGATGCCACTATTATGCCATCACAGCACCAATAGCATCCAACATCCAAGTCCGTTCTCTGGCAAAGCGGCAGTTACACATTAAAGAAACAAAGGCTTAGAAGCCACATTTTGGCTTCAGAGAGCCACACAGGACAAAGTCAGGTTGAAGGGCAAATAAGTGGTCATAGGGCACCATGTGATGCAGACCAGGGAACTCTGGCCGACCCAAGGTGGCTTCTGCAGCTGGAGCCTGAAGGCAAGGATGTGGGACCTGAAGGGGACATGAGGGACCAGATGTCCTCACACGGCCAAGAACAGAGTCCCAAAGATGGAAACGTAACAGCCATGGGCAGGGATCGCTGGATCCTCTGGGCAACTAAAGAACATATATATGTACAGGGGGCCAGAGATGAGCAGGAACTAACTAGACAGATGGGACCGGACAGAGATGGGAGGTCAAGAGTTACGGCAAACCGTTGGTTTATGCAATCCTGGGGGTTGGCTGGCAAAATCCCATCCACAGGCTAGCTTGGAAGCTCCCAGAAGCAGCATCACAGGTAAACTTTCTTCTACAGGGAAGCCTTGGCTGGATGTCAGATTATCTAGAATAAACTCCTTAAAGTCAAGTGCTTCTAGACATTAATCATCTATAAAATAACAGCACAGCAAGAGTGGAGCTGCAGTTTGAGGCTAACTCGTACTATGGAAATCTTGGAAGGGAGTGGGGGTGTGGTGAGTGTGTGTGTGGGTGGGGCGGGGGAGGAAGAAGGAAAGAAAATTTTACATAAAGAAAGTTGGAGCCAGGGCAGCGGTGGCACACACCATTAATCCCAGCACTCGGGAGGCAGAGGCAGGCGAATCTCTGTGAGTTCGAGGCCAGCCTGGTCCACAGAGTGAGATCCAGGAAAGGCGCAAAGCTACACAGAGAAACCCTGTCTCGGGGAGGTGGGGGAGGTGATGAGATTATAGAAGGACACAACAGGTGAGGCAAATGCAGTCTGAGGGAAGCACAGCGACAAGCCAGGGCAGGAAGACAGGACACAATTGAAGAGAGCCACACAGGACAAAGCCGCATAGTCGTAAATGGAGGTCATTCTAATATTCCTTTCCACTTTGGTCCTGTGTGAGGATTTCTATGATTAGG